>NW_026000142.1:10109435-10121318 GCF_001458135.2 Marmota marmota marmota
ATATATATATATATATATATTCCTTATATAAGATATATATATATATATATATATATATATATATATATTCCTTAATCAAAACATAAACAAATATAGAATTTATTTATTTTTACAAAAAATGGAATACTAATTTTAAAATATTAATATATTAATAACTGGAGAAATATAACATCATTTTTGATTGAAAGACTTGATATTGTTGAGATGGCAATTTTCTTTTTGACATAAGATTGAATACAGTCCATTTCAAAATTCCTGCAAGTCATCTTTAAGAATTAGACAAGGTTAATCTAAAATTTATATTTAAAAAAAAGCAGAAGATTTAAAATAGCCAAATCAATGTTTAAGAAAAAACACAGTGTAGGACTTGTACTATATGATTTTAAGATTTAAAACTAGAGTTACAATGTGGTATCTGTGTAATGTCAGGAAAAGAAATTGATGGAACAAGATAGTGAGTCCAGAAATAGATCCACAGATTTATGGTTATTTGAATTTTGACAAAACTGACAAATTAATTGAATGTGGAAAGGAAAGTTTTTTCCATAACTTATGTTGGAACAAGTAGATGTCCATTTGACAAAAGTGAGTTGAGACTCCTTCCTATCTCACTGCATGCACAGAAGTAACCATCTGAGACAGATCAGAAACCTAAAATTTAGAAAGATAAAACTTCTCAAAGAAAACACAGGCTATCTTTATAACCCCAAGTTAAGCAAAGATTTCTTGGAGAGGGTACAAAAAGCACAAACCATAACATTTACAAAAAGATAAACTGGACATTATCAAAACTGAATGTTTCAGCTCTTTGGAAAGCCTTCATTAAAAATATGAATAGACACACCACTGTTTGAGAAAAAAAAATAGTTGCTACACAAATATCTATTAAGGGCTTGAGTGATTGTGTGTGTGTGTGTGTGTGTGTGTTTATAATATTTTACACATAATGTAATCATCCATACTAATGACAATAAAAATTCAAGCAAATCAATATAAAAATCAGCAAAGTACATAGAATGGTCAAAAAAACACTTGAAAAAATGCACAACCTCATCACTTACCAAAGAAATTCAAATTAATTGCATGATAATTTATGGCTTTTACCTACTCCAATTGCTAAGACAAAAATTGCTGACAAAATGATATGCTACCAAGGAGGACAAGCAACTGTAATGCTCCCACATTTCTAATGGGATTGTAAAATGCTATCACTTTGAAAAATTCCGTAGCAGTTTTTCATTTAGTTATCCATACACATACCCCCAAATCCAGGTCCTAGATATTTACCCAGGCAAATAGAACATGCAATACATAGATGTGTACTCAAATATATATACCATAGATTTATTTATCACAGATTAAAAACTTCAAATAACCTAATGACCATCAGCAGGTAAATGGATAAACAAATGGTGGTATATCCCCTTAAATGCAATAACAATTAGTAACAAAAAAGAAACTACTGATACATGCAACATCATGAAATGATATAACACTTGTAATGTTAAACTAAACAGAAAAGTATGTAGAGTTTTTAAGTGCATTCATAGACATTCTAGATTAAGGCAAACTAATGTGTTTTGATTAGTTGAAATTAGTTGTGGAGGAGGCAAATAGGAGCAATATAGAAAAAGGCAGGAAGAAACTTCATGGGATGAAGGAAATTTCTGATAGCATAATTTGGGTGATAGTTGTAAAGATATATACAATTGTATGCTTTTTCATTTTCTTACTTTTTTCATCATATCAATTTAAAAATATCAGGTTATTTGATGCTTTATGGAGAAAAAGGAATTAACTTATTTACTCATAAATATGTTGACAAAATTCAGACTAAGAGACAAGGCACACATTTACCCTTAGGTTGAAAGACAACTTCTGTGTTTATTTGGGTTAAGAAGTAAAATAATTAAGATCTTCTGCTTCTGAAACATCATCATAAGTGCTGGGCATGAAGCAAGGACCAAGGCTTGATTCTCAATGCTTCGGAATGGCATTCTGTTGTCCTCTGTTCATTTAGAAAGAGAAAAGTATGTGGCTAAGTGATTGCATTAATCATTGATTATTGCACTAAAATTACTCCAAAACTGAATGGATTAAATCAACAGTCACTCATTATCCCCACATTTCTGTAAATCTAGAAGCTAGGCAAGATATTCCTGTGTTTTGTCTCTCTCACAGGCTGAAATTATGGTGTCAGGTGGGCTGTTAGTACCATTCAAAAGCTCAGCTAAAAAAGGATCTGCTTCCAGGCTCCTGTGTGTAGGCTTTTTCAGGAGAGGAGAAGACAGGGAAGTGAATGAGAGAAGAGAGAGAACAAGATGAAAGTGTTGGATTTTTGTAACTTAGTCAAAGAAGAGATTTTCCTTTACTTTTTGTTTTTATTCATTAGAAGCAAGTTACTAGGTTCAAGAGAAAGTACTGACTAGACAGGAGGTGAGGATCACTGTTGTGGTTTGGATATGAGGTGTCCCTCCAAATCTCCTGTGTTAAGACAGGAATGTTCAGAGGTAGTGATCGCATAGTGAAAAAGGAAACATAATCACTCCATCCTAGTATCAATGACTGAGTGGTAACTGTAGAAAGGTGGGGAGTGCCTGGAGGAGGTGGGTCACTGGGGCCTTACCCTGGAACAGTACATTTTTCCTGTGACTTTCTCTCTCTCCTTCCTGACCCTGCCTTGAGGGGAGCAGCTTCCCTCTGCCCTGCCCATGCCCTTCTCCCATGATGGACTGCTTTCACCTTGGGCCCAGAGCAATGGAGTTGGCCTATCTATGGATTGAGACCTTTGAATCGGTGAGCCCCCAATAAATTTTTCCTCTTCTAAGTTATTCCTTTTAGGTATTTACCCCAAATATGTCTTTTGTCACTGCACCAAAAAAAGCTGACCAAAATGATCACTGAAACTCATCTTAGAATTCTACCTGCCAAGATACAAACACTTCCAGGTTAGGAGATACTAAGTATGAGGCACTATTTTAAGAGAAATTACATTTTCCTGGCTTCAACATGTATAAAAATGTTTTTACCTTCAAATAAAGTTGAAAAGTTTACATGGTGCTATAGAGGAATGTAACAAAGAAAAATAACCTCAGAATTTATAGTTGTAGTATATAATATAAACTTTGACTGATAGTAGAATGAAATGCTCTTCCTTAGTTATAAATTATTAAATTTGCATTGCAACTTATAAAGCTGGGTATTGAGTATATCATCTACGTTAAGTTTTTTTAAAAATTTTTTTCTTAGTTTTCTGAATTACTTTTGTAAATGTAAATTTGTGCATTATGTATTTTAATAGTTTATAAAAACAGCCATAAATAAGTTGATATGTCAATGAAAGAACTAAACATAACCACTTAACTTTAGAGTTTATTTTTCAAATAAGTTTAAAAAACTTATCCTCTATACTACTATTATTAAGCAGTTTTTAAAATCTTGGGGGAAAGTTTTTAAAGTATTTCTAATATGAGAATAAACTATATTTGCTTTATTCAATATTTTGAAATTATTGGGTTTATAGAGAATACACTAAACTGTGTGCATATAGATTAATAATATTTATTAGTCAAACTCTGTATCATTCATATTTCTGGAAGCAAGATTTTCATAAGCAGAGGATATCACTTTTTGAGAAATCTTTGTGCACCACAAGAATGATATTAAACTCATGAAAGATCAAAAAAATGAATTTCCTCTATTTTATCCCATTGGAAATATAAAATGTTTATTTGTCTGTTATCCTGAATCCATCAGAAAGATCTATGGGAGAATCCACTCTATGCCTCTCCTGGCTTCCGATGGGTGCCAGATTCCTTGGCTTAAGGCCATTTAATTCCAGTCTCTGCATCTATCTGTACAGCAACTTCTCTGACTTCTCTGTGTGTCTGTTATGGCACTTGCCTCTGAAATAAGGGCCACCTGGGTCATACAGGTCGGCCTCTACAACTCAGAATATTCAACATAATTACCACTGGAAAGCCTTTAACCAAATAAAGTAACATTAACGGGTTCTGGGGATTAGGAAATGCACATACTCTTTAAGAGGACACCATCAGCTTAGTCTGTATAAACTTGGGTAAGGAAAATTTCTTGCCTTGGTAGGGATTGGCTATTTTATTGAAAGTGTTCTGGTGTTGCTGATCTTAAAGAAAGACAAAGTTGGTCGCCACCTCTGTGTGATTTTAGGAATCTGTGTAAGATACGCCCCCCCCCATATAACCTCACAATATCTTCAATTCTTCTATAATTTTGCTGCATTGACTGGTAATTTATCAATACAAATTCAAGAAAGTTATGGTTATTTAGTGTGGCAATAAGTAGGCCTTTTCATGTCTTCTTGTGGGCTTGGATATATTTGGGGGGCAACAGGTATATAAGGACAGAATTATTGCTTCTAGAGTTAGGAAGACTATGAGTTATTCATATCTTTTTGTTTAAAACGTGAAATCAAATTTGTTTCTTTCAAAACTTAGCACAAATTTTCACAAAGTCTAAAATTAGAAGCTGAGGTCGAAAGTGAAGAGAATGTGAGATTCCAAATGCTTAAGGGACACAGAGTAGAAGAGAGGAGAACAACAGGAGGTGAGAGAAAATTTAAGACACCTTTGCCTTTTCCCCAGAGTTGATTAAAGATCTCCTGACTGGGTGAACAATATGGTTTAGTTACAATCCTACATTTTTCACCTAGTATCTGTTTCTTAATACAAAATTTGGAGAAATATAGGCAGTGGTTAAAATACCAGTTAAAATCTTCTAATTTACCTGAGAATCTAAATGAATTTAGGGGTCATAAAAACAAAAGAATCCTCATCCTCTCTGTCATTTAAAGATTTTATTATGATCACCATGCTAAGATTATTTCCAGTTGCGGTTTCAGCAGATCAGACATCACTTTCAAAGGCTTCTTGGAGTTACTACTTTCCTGCAATCCTTATACTTCTGACATACTTAGGATTGCTTTCTAGATCTGAAGCAAAAAGTCTGCTTATTGTCTGCCATATCTGTTATGTCCATTTTCATTTCTGTCTTTAGCCAGGCTGTCCTTATCTGACATGTGCCACTGAACCCTCTCACATCTCCTTTAAAACACAAGCAGGAAAATGCAGTGACAGCAGGGAGCCACCCTGAAGGCCAGTGCTCCAGGCCAGAGAAGTGAGCCTGCTGAAAGGGACACTAACCTAACTCGGAGTGGGAGGACCAGTGAAGCTAATTCAGCAACAGGAGATTTGGTGCATGATCTTTTTTCAGTCACACACACACACACACACACACACACACACAATAGAAAATCTTTGAACCCCTTAAATATAATATCAGGTGTGTCCTTGCTCCACCATTACTTAGAAATGATGGATTCATTTACATGTATGCTAGAGATAACTGGAGCAAGGAGCCCGCATGTCAAGAATCTTAGGCTCTTAGTACCAGCTCTATAATTAATTCACTAAGGAAACTTGGCCCAGTCATTTAACTTTTCGGGGCTTCGTCATTTCTGTATCTTTGTAGGTGTTCTCTTTTCTATCTGGAATTCCCTGACGTCTTAGACAGGCCAACTTTTACTCATCACTCACACTCAACCTGGTTATCATTTTTCTTGAACATCCCCTGACTCCCCCACCCACGGCTGAGCAGTTAGGTGTCACTTCCTTTGTGCTCCCATAGGACCATCACAATAGAGTGTTCTTAGACTCTGCTGCCTTCCCCTGCCCCCTGCCTTGCAGACTAGGAGCTCCAGAAAGCTAAAACAGTGTTTCCTCTATTTTTGAAACTTTAGCACCTGCCATGTGGTTTGCTATACAGGACACACTTATTCACACTTATTCAAATGCACTTTGTTTCTCTGTATTTCTTTATATGTCTAAAGAAGGAGATGGGTAAGATTGGAAGTATTCAGACTTTTCAAACTTAAAAAGTAGAAGAACCAGAACCAGGTTTTTTTATTTGTTGTCATTGTTTTGGTTGAAAACCTAAGATAAAAAGAAGATAGTGCTGTATTTAAAGGTGGGATTCCAGAAAACTGTACATTTGACATCCCCTCATAGAATACAGTTCTAGCAAGTGGAACAACCAATTAAAAACTGGTCCAAAAATCAGGATTCCTGAGTTCCCTCCCAGCTACACAATTCTTATTCTATGAAATTTATTTTTTTAAATAGCAGCATTTTTCTTTTTTTTTTTAATTTGAAAACTGTTGATGGAATTTTTTTAATGTAAAAATATTGACCTGGTTCCCTGAAAAACAGAATATAACACATAACCAGCTCTTTCCTTAATGACTCAGGCCCTCATTAGGAACACTGACTATTTCACTGAGCTGAATCCACAAAGGCTTTGTTATAACATGTTTATTTTCCTGTATCTTCCTTGTCTGTCAGCTGTCATTTCTCTGGCTGTCATTTTTACTGACCTAATAGCTCCCTCAGCTAATTTCTTCTCCCCAAAGCTTCTGCACCCTAAATTTTCTTCTTATAATATACTGTAATCTAAAACGATGAAAATAAAATTTGTTTAGTGGTGTATATTCACAAAAGGACAAATAGGATTAGAGAAAGTCTCTGTGGCTTTTGTGTTGGAACTTTGTGAAGATCATGAAAGTTACTGGAGATATTTAGACAATTGTGATTATTTTCTGGTTTCTAGGTCATTGATTTGGGAATTGCTACAGTCATGCTTCTATATAAGTGAGGATGTATATTCTCTAGAAAAACCACTCTTGCTATAATCTGAGAATTACTGTATGAATATACCTTAAATAGTTTAAAACATTTAAATCATTTTTATTTTTAACAAATCAATTGATAAAATATTGGTGTATAAGCCCCAAATCCATGTTTCCATATACTCAAGTACTCTTATACTAATATGTCACATACCCTAGAATATATACTCAGAAATGAACTTCAAAATGACAGAATAAAAACAAATATAAATGCTCATTCTAAAATTTTCTGCCTCTGGGCATAGTGAAACATGCTTGTAATCCCAGCTACTCAGGAGGCTGAGGCAGGAGGATCATACATTTGAGGCCAACTGGGACAACTTAGAAAGATCCTTTCTGTAAATGAAATTAACAAAAGGGCTAGGGATGGAGTTCAGCAGTAGAATACTTTCACAGCATGTATGAAGCCCTGGGTTTAATCTCCAGCATCATAATAAACAAACAAACAAATAAATAAATAAAAATAAAGAAAAAATTAAATTTGGTCCACATCTCCCCTCCCTCCACCGAGGACTACACAATTATATACCCTACTTGTGGACTTCTGGTTTAGATATCTGTGTAAATATGTTAACTTTGACTGTAGCTCTGCAGATAAGTCTCTGTTCAAGTAAAAACCAATTTAGCCACTTTTCAAGACATCAAATCAAATTTCTGTATCTCCAGAACCTAATATGTAGCCTGGCATGTAGTAAGTGCACAGTAAGTGTTCAATGGGTGTTAATGCGTGAATGATAAAAGACTAAGTGGTCCATAAGGATGCTTTACAAATGGTTTAATTAGTTCTTTATTTTATTGCCTTGCTCATGTCAGACCTCTTTCACTGTGTGTCCATCTGTTGTTATCATTAATGTGTACATCACTAGTCAGGACTGATTATAAGGCACACTGGGATTTCAAAGGCAGGGGTTTGTTTGATCCAAAACTGGGGCATTTAGCTCCATGGGAAGACTGGTCCCCATGGAAGGTTTATACCCATCCAGGGTAATATAGTATGAGACATGGCAAATCTGGCTTACTGAACACCCTCTGGGGCATCTGGGATAATAGGCAGGCATGAGCAATAGTCATACCTAAGTAACGGTGTTTCTCCAAGGAAGGTATATAACAGTATCGTGATACTGGGAAGGGTATGGAGAAAGGTAGGAGCCAGTAAGGTCATTATTGGAATTTAGGGGCAGAGCTGTGCCTTAGGTCCTTTGCTTTTTACTCTGCACACTCACCTTGGGCACTCATAACTTTCAAGTTAGTAAATTACCACCAATACACCTGTATTCCAGACACATATCCTGCTGCAGACTGGATAGTTCCAACGAGCTGTCTTGCAGTACTGCATCATTTGCAGGACTCCCCCCAAATCTACTTCTCTGGAATGGTTCCATCTCTGTAGGTGATGCCACCACTGTCCACCTAAATGTGGAAACCTGGAAGAGCCCTTGATTCCTCTACCTCTTCATCTCTCACCCTTGACTATCTGGTTCAGTTCCCACTGCCAGACTCACTCTTAGTGTCCTTTTTGAATGTCCTAGTTCCAATCTCAGAGCATCCAAATAATTTAAAACATTTGAGCAGCTTTTATGATATTATCCACTATTACATGGATAATACATCCCCTTGTATTGGTTGAATGTTTGTGTTCTCTGTGTTCCCTGTCATATGTTGAATTCTAATCATCAAAATGACAGAATTAGAAAATGGGGGTTTGAAGAAGTGATTAGGTCCTTCTATAGCTTAGAACACAGAGAGGAAAAGCAAGTTCTCTTGTATTTCTTATAAGGACACTAGTCTCATGACCTAATTACCTCTAGAAGTCCCCACCAATACATCATGCTGGGATTAAAGTCTCAACATACAAATTTTAGGTGAACATAAATGTTCACTAAGTGACATCCAGTGAACAAATGAGATGTGGGCACTGTAGTTCTCATTAGGAACCAAATTAAGTGATCAGTTAGAATGAGCAAATGAAGCAAGGGATGGGGACAGAGACAGCCTGGGTAACTCCCAGGTGCCCAAGAGTAACACTTGGTATAACAGACACCAGGTTCACGAACACCTAGATTTTCCCTAGAAAGACCTGAGTTTACCTAGAGAAGCAGGATAGCCTTGAAGTTAGACAAACTTGAACTTTTCTTCTAGCACTGCAATTCTAGCAATTTGCTTATAGGGTTGATGGAACAATTCATTAATACAGTTTGTGTAAAGTACATGGCAAGTGTTATGGTTTGGATATGAGGCATCCCCAGAAAGCTCATATGTGAGACATTTCAAGAAAGTTTGGAGGAGAAATGATTGAGTTATAGCCTTAGCCTAATCAGTGAGTTGATTCTTGATGAGATTAACTAAAGTGATAGAGTGTGGTTGGAGGAGGTGGGAATTGGGACCTGGCTTTGGGTATATATTTGTATCTGGAGAGTGGAGTTTCTCTCTCTGTTTCTTGATCACCATGATGTGAACTGCTTCCCTCTGCCACACACTCCACCATGATATTCAGCCTCACTTCAAGCCCTAAGGAATGGAGCTGGCCAGATGAAACTGTGAGCCCTCAAATAAACTCCTCCTCTATTACTGTTGTTCTGGTCAGATCCTATAGTCACAGCAGTGAAAAAGCTGACTAAAACAGCCAGATTACCTGGTATTTTGATATGGACCTTGTGATAGAATCATTATGCCATACTTATCCTTACCCATCAAAATGCTCCTGCTGTTTTTGTGATAATAGGTAATATTTTGAATACTATTTTTATTTTTAATTAATATAATTGTACATATTGTATACAGTATGATATTTCACTTTGTGTGTACAATGTATATAATCAGATTGCATATCCATCACCTCAATCATTTATCATTACATTGTGTTGGAAACATTCAAAATCCTCTACACTAGCTCTTTTAAATATATAATTCTTGTTGTCAACCGTAGTTATTCACTGTGATAGAATATTAGAAGTTATTTCTCCTATCCAGCTGTACCTCTGTATCCCTCAACCATTCTCTCTTCATCCCTTCTTCCATCTACCTTTCCTAGCATCTGGTAAGCACTGTTGTACTCTCTTCTTTAAAACAGTAGTTGAGATGTGTGTGTGTGTGTTTGTGTGTGTGTGTGTGTTCATTTATTTATTTGTTCTTGTGGTGCTGAGGATAAAATTATGGATCTTATACATGCTAGGCAAGTGCTTTGCCCTAGAGCTACATCCTCAGCCCAACAATTAATATTTTTAAAAATATTTCCCACATAATCTGACATTCTTCCAAATCCTATGAAATTACTGCATTAAGTCTTATAAAGAAACACTATTGAGAGTTTCTCTTATTATTTTATGAGGCAACCAAAACATAGAGAGATTTACTAACTTGCTCAAAGTCATACAAGAGCAAGATAAAGCGTTTGACCATCTTGGTGATTCTACAACACAGCTTCTCATTTGTTCCTAAAATTTGTATTTTTATTTTGTTTCTTCCCCATTAAAGAGTAAGATGGTTAAATTTAATTGAAGGAGTATTTGCTGAACTACCCAGCACATGGGCATCATTAAGCATAATATGAAATTAAATCAACAAATATTCACCACTGACTATGACTTTCTAGAACCCACTTCTGATATCCCTGGACTGTAGCATGTTTGTGAGACAATTAAGAAAGTTGGGCAAGGAGATATAAAGGGATAAAACAGAATTTTCTGGAGCAGCTTCTTTGTAGCCAATTCCTTTGAGTACAGAGTGTGTTGCAGTAGACAGAGAGTCTTCCCATACATTTCTCAATACTAACACAGTCTTTGTCCAAATTGATCTGCTTCCAACAGATTCCAAATGGTCCAGGCCTTTACAAGTTTTTAGGAGAGTAAAGGCACTTTATGACACCATATCTGAAACCTCCAAGTTAAAAAAAAAAAAAAAAAAAAAAGAGGGAGGGGGATTGTAAATTATAGATCATTTACCAAAATGTGTTTTGGAGAACATAGTCCTAAAGAATCTTCAAAGGCCAGTGTTTTCAGGACAATTGAAATCAAATTTAAATGCACTGACTCTTTAAAGGTAAGGGATGGCTCTTTTCAATCAATTGGAATAAAATCTAATTTTTGAAGAAATAAAATTCCTGGGATACTTCTATTCATGATACTTATAGAAAGAAGGTGAATCCAATGTACATTTTCTTCAATTTTGATAACATTACTGATTCCTCTCTAGTCTTAGGGTCAAAAAAGAATTGAGTTTGTTTGGTCGAGGTTTTGTCAACTAAATTTTGCATTTATCTCACGACGACATAAGGAACAAAAATTATCTGAATATATTATTCAAATACTTTATTTCTGCAAATTACTTTACACCTGTTATTATTGGCTCATCAGGTTGAGCTACATTCAGAACGTTGATCAGGTTTTTACTCCCAACTACATTTTATCTCCCCACAGACATCAGTGGTCCAGAGAGGAATGCATTCTGCAACAGGTCAGACTGGGGATCTGTGCCAGCTTGTCCTCAAGGGTGTCTACCTTGCTTGCCTAGATGTCTGCACTGGACTCATGCAACCGCAACCGGTTTTACCTGATATGGATCCTGTTTGACCGAAATGAATAAATGAAAAATAAGGCTGAGGTTAAACGCTCAGCTGGAGCCAAGCTTTCAAATTCACGTGTTCCCTGTCCCACCAGGAAAGTTAGATATGTGGGTTCCCCCCACCCTGCCATTTTCCCTAGTCCATCTTAAAGGTTTCAACTTCCCCTGAGGGCACTCCTTTAGATTGTGGTCTGGGGTCAGGATTGGAACAAAGAGTTGGGTGACATTCCTGGTAGGGTAGAGGGGACGACTGGTCAGGCAGAAAACTGCTCATTTCCTCCTTTTTTCCCAGCCCGGGTGGGCGCAGCGCTGGAGTGAGGAGCACGCGCCAGCCCTGTCCGGCTTTGGCCTCCTGACCCAGACAGCTCCCAGCGCGAGGGAGCGCGCGGCAGAGCCCAGGGCCCGCTGCCAAGAGTTCGAGTCCTCCCCGATCCGGATGTGATGAAAAGGAGCAACAGAGGGAGAAGTGTTTGAGAGGAGTGTAGGAGTGGTGGAAGGCGGGAAAGAGAGACAGAGGGGGGCAAAAGTCCTCGTCGGAGAGGAGCTGGCCAGAGTGAGCTGGCTGGAAAGAGGGGGCGGAGTGCGCGGAGTCAGAGCCGCCG
>NW_026000142.1:10121324-10201345 GCF_001458135.2 Marmota marmota marmota
GGCCGGCTGGGCTCCCCCGCCCAGGGTGAGTGCGCGCTCGCAACTTGTGAGCTTCTTTTTCATTGTTGCGTTTTAAAGTTGGGTCCCCGGTGTACTGATGGGGAGGGTGGTTTGGTGCTCTGAGGACCCATTCCCATCTTGTAGTTGTGAACTTTTGCACAGTTCGCGTTACTCAAGCGAGTTCGCCCAGGATTCTTGCCCTAGATCAACAACCGGATAGGAGGGCGGGATGGGCTGGTCCCTCCACTCCCCCTTCCTTTGGTTGCGGAGAAACAGGATGACAGGATTGCTTCTTCCTTAAGCATGTGCATTTCTGGGCCTAAGACTCAGAGGTATGGGCTGGGAAGTATTTCTCTAGGTGTCCTCAGTCCTGGTGCCCTCAGATTCAGGATGGCCTCCAGCTCCCCAACGAACATGTGTGCGCTCTCCTTTTCATCTGTTCCTTGTGGGTACTCTGCAGTCCGGTTGATAATCCAGGTTTCTGTGACCAATTACTTTGGAATGACTCCTGCGTATGTTTTCAATAATTGTTTTGCTTTGAAATAAACAAGTATTTTAAAAGAAACGTTTTCCAAGAATGAGTTAGATCCTTTGTGTTCTTCCAAAGAGAAAATACTACTGTTTCTTGGGAACTTCCATAACAAGCTTTTAACAAAGTTAGACAACATCTTTCTTCTCTTGGAGGTAATATCCTTAATGTTTTCATTGGGTCTTACATTTTTTCATACATTTTTCTTTAAGGACCATTTTAATGTAAAGGATTCTGAGACTGATAAACACGAAATAATTTTCCAGGACTCTAAAATATACCAAACAGTCTTGACTTTAAGCATATCTGATAGCTACCCCCTACCCCCATAATAATGTAATGAGTTTCTTGGTTTTTTTGCTTTTTCTTTTTTTAAACTACCAAAAGATGGAAAAGAAGTTAATGTTCAAGCCACACTAGATAAAAGCAGGAAACATCCATGGTTAAATTAAAATGTTCTGGCATCCAGGGCTGTTAAATTGAATTACATTTATCATTTGCTTTGAAAGAGTGACTCATTTTTTTTCTAAACAGAAAAAATAAAAATGATTAGCTGCAGAAAAGCAGAGAACTCGAATGATAAACATATGTTTTCCCAGAAGCAACCCATGTTCTACACATTTTATTGTCAACACAATCATTTTCCTGTCATTAGGCATGCCCTCAGTAGTCATATCTACTCATTGATGGGCTGTTTATGCTCCCACTTGAGCTGTTAATCACTATTGTTAAACAATGCTTATGTCAAAAATCAACATCAAACACCCAAGGAAAACAATTTGATTTGGAAATAGTTAATATGTGTGATATTCAACTTTATTAGTATGCATTTTTAAAATCAGCTGGAAGAATCTGCAATAGTACTTAGTGCACCTGTGTTATGCAAAGCTGCCTGGTGTCATGTGATCTGACTTTAAGAAGCAGGGCATCTAAAAGGGCCTGAAGTAGAACCTTTGCTGTATGTAACACACAGGCTCTCAGACTGGAAACTAGTAATGTATATATCAGAAAATTACCTTAGCTTCAAGAGGAACATTGTCATACACTGCTTTTTTTTTTTTCTTTTAATTCATTTAATTCTGAAAACTTTAAAGAATAGAGATCTATTTAATTATAGATGTAAGGTTGATTTTTTTTTTAAAGAAAATCTTCAGTATCTACTAAACTATTGTATTTTGAACAGGTAGGTTTTTGTAACGTGTATTTAAAAAACTTTATTTTGGAGTGAGTAGGTAAGTGAGAAAAATGTTTTAAGAAAGTTAACAGAAAATGACATTTAATGAAGAAGGAAGTGAACTAAATCTTCCCATGAAAAATTAAGCAAATTTGCAAGTATGAACTTAAACATAGATGTTTTTTACATATCTAGTATTTTTGCAAAGAGATATCCATACTGTATCCCAAGGCATAACACCTTAAAATTGGAAGTAATTTAGAGATCCACAAGTCTGTACTCCCCAACAAATAAAGCATTCCATTCTATATCCTTTCAGGTGGTGCTGAGAATCCTACAGTATAGTTCCTTCTACTTTTTAGATTTAGGAATTAGAAAAGGTGTCCTTATTGAGAGCACAGTTCTGCTTCTTAAAATATTCTGCATTTTTGTTGTGATTCTGAGGGATTTACTATTACTTTAAAAACATTAGAGAGCATGGAAATCTCTCCTGTGTATTTCAAAGATTGTTATAGAGCAAGGACATGAGCTCACATGCTCCAGGCTGTAAGAAGGAACCAGGACAGGTGTCAGACAATAGGAAACAATGGGATTTCAGAGAACTGGAGAGCTCATGGGCCAGGCGGCCACACTCTTTAGCTTTAACCAATCATTGCCATGTGAGTTAATAACTTCTGATATTTCAGGAGATACTGGAAGTTGGATTTTTATGTGTTATTTCTCCATTTCTAAAACTTGCAAGTTTTAGAAATTACTAAGTCTAATTTTTGTGCAGTTCAAACAAAACTACACCTGCAGGGTATGTGACCTGTCAGGAGTGATTTGTTACCTATATTACTGAAATTAGAAAGTAAACAGGTAAACAGGACATATAAAATGATTTTCCTATTTGTGACTAAGTTTTCTTTTGGTTTGTTTGTTTTATTTTGTTTTGTACCAGGGGTTGAACCCAGACGTGCATAACCACTGAACCACATACCCAGCCCTTTTATATTTTGAGACAAGTTCTCACTGAGTTGCTTAGGGCTTCTCTAAGAATCTGAGGCTGGTTTTGAACTTGTGATCCTCATGTCTCAGCCTGCAGAGCTGCTGGGATTATAGGTGTTTGCCTTATGACTAACTTTTAAAATATTGGGCTGTCTTCTTATGTGAAGATTCAGTACAAATTCCTTGAGAGGTGAAGAACAATTTGGACCACATTGGATTCTGAGACAGAATGAGTCTTACATATGGTTCCTCCAATTGTCATTTTTGTTTTCTTTTTTAAGAAGCACTTTAAACGTCATTGTGTTATCAAACAACATTGAAAATCTAAGTGTTTGAGCTTTGGTGCAGTAGTTACTAGAATTTGTATAATTGAAAGAGACTTGTAATTAATTGCTTCATTCATGCATTTGTGACTTGTAAACTAGAGGGATCTTGAGAAAGAATTTAGTAGAAGGTGTTCATTTTTTAGGTGAAGGAAAGGGCACCCAAAGTATTTAAGTGACTTGACCAAGGTCCCATACACAGAAGTAAGAGATTAGGTAGACGCACACACTGTAAAATATGTCATTGTGATGAATGTGGTTGAAATAGAGAATCAATACAACTTTTTCATCTGGGGTAGATGCATCAGAGTTAATAGGCTTTGGATATTGTGAATCACTTGAGCCTGTTTCTGTCCCCACCCCCACCACATTGCATTTGCCAAGATGTAGACTGTTGGACTCTTGAGTGCTGGAATATACTTTAATGTGATAATGTGTGATTTAATGCACTCTTCTCTCTTGGGAGAGTCCTCTGAGACTATTAGGCGGACTTTTCATAGCAGGATGCAAAATGCCAGTGAAGTTAATTAAAAATAATCTAAAATAGAAGCTAGGGAGAGAATCTTCAAGTTGAAATTACATAAGAAGAGCTTTGACTTAGAAGCTTAGCTGAGTTGTCAGGAGTTTATAGTGGCTAATCAGATTCCCTTTTTGGGAAGCCTGTTTATTTCAATTTATATAAAGTATGCTTATGCACATCAGTATTCTTATACTTTTGTCATATTGTTTTATCCTTTTAAGGATGACATTTCCCAAAACGTGTTATCTTTGGACAGTTTCTATCCCTGGTCCTCAGCTGGGGATGATTTTGCCCTCCAGGAGACATTTGCCTCTCTCTGGAGACACCTCTGGTGGTCCTGATGCAGTGGAGTGTGTGTTCCTATTAAGAAGGGACCAGTAATGCTGCTCAGCATCCTCAGTGCACAGGTTAGGACAACCCCACACCCAAGAATGATCCGGCTCCAAATGTCATCAGTGAGCAGTGTTCAGCTGGAGAAATCCTAACCCTAACTCTCTCTCCCTCTCTTTCTCTGTTTACTGACATCTGTTACTTTACACTGGCTTTACAAAATCAGATTCTCAGGGTGTGGGACCAAAGAATCTGCATTCAAACAAGCTCCAGGAGTTCTCTAATTCTAGCTGAGAATTGTTAATTTGGAGGCACTTGTAAAAAGACATGTTGTATTGAGGGATTTTATGAACAGGATAATCTCCTTTTTATGTTAATTTTTGGAGGGGAAAGTCTTCAAAAAGCTCTAAAATAATTTCCTTTCAGCTTCCAAAATTTAAATCATATCACTCCAAGTAAACACTCTGCTGATTCTCTTCAAATTTTTATCACATATACCAGTTCATACACAAAGTACTTCAGAGAATTCATCCTGTAAAAACTGATTTGTTTTCAAAACAATATGTACTAAAATAAAATATATTTTGAACATGGTAAGAGAGGTACAAAGTAAAAGTTAAAAAGTATGAGATAGTAAGTAAATGGGATTTTAATACTTTCTTTCACGACTTCAGTAGATATTCTTGTCCCGCTATCCTACACTTTGGAGATCCCAGCATGTAATGGTCCTGAATATCCACATGAGTTGTGTTCATTTGCAATTTAGACTTTTGGAACCTGGATTATGTTTTTTCATAGAAACAGTGATTAATTATATTTAGCTCCATAATAAATCTCAAAAGATTGTTGGAATTATATTTTATTAAATTTTTATGTCTATAATGGTAAATCCCAGAGAAATTAGTATTGCAACTCTGACAGCCACGTATAAATAACCAAGAACAAAATTAAAGTGAATAGAAGCTGGTTTAAAACACTTTCTGAATATGAATGATTATGAAAGGATGGGCTTAATTAGAAAAATAGAAGGTGACTTGTCTGGATTTGGAAGAGGATTCAGGAGCATTTTCAAGCACCTTACAACTTTTTTGTTTGTAAAGGAACTAATGTTCATTTTATAATTTTAGTTCTAGAAGTGCAAGGCTTATCAGAATGGCAAATTCATTTTCTATTCCTGAAGAAAAATAATCACATGAAGAAGAGAAGAATGTAACTTGGGAAAAACTAATAAGAGGAAGGAGGGAGGTGGGAAGGGAGATAGGAAGGAAGGGATTAAATTTAAGAGAACATTTGGAGAGGTTGAGCTGTTTGAAGTGATGACTGTGCAGAAATGTTCTAAGGGATAACATGGTGAGACCTGAGCTTGTGGCTGGCGTGTGTAGAAACAGGTACTATAATAGAGGCACAAAGAAAGTGTGAGGATAGAACTTTGGAGAGAGAAAGCACCATTAGAGGGGGATTTGGAAAAGCCTCAAGAAGAAGTTTTAATTCTAACTAGGCTGGTTGTAGGCCTCAGTGTTGTGGAGATGGATGGTAGAAAGCAAGACATGGAATGTTGGGTACTGCACCAAGAACATTTTATGGTCCATATGGAGGAACAGAGAATGAGTGCAAAGATAGGGGAAAGTCAGTTTCAGGAAACTTGGTTCTCCTGCTGAGGAAATGGTATTTTTTATGTATAAAGGAACATTTTTCTTGTCGGCAGTGGTGAGCCATTGAAGGTTCTTGAGAAGGGGGAAGTATCAGACCTGATACGTGTTTTTAGGAAAATAAATCTGGTGACACTTGGAGAAAGGGGCAAGGGTAGAAATGGCAATCTTCGAGGAGTCCATTTCAGTGGGCTGCCAAAAAAGTAGTGGACCTAGGGCAGCCTCTGTCAAAGAGGAACAGAGGAAATAGATTTAGGAACAACAACAGAAGCAGAATAGAGCTCTAGCTAGTGTCAAATGCCTTCTTGGACATCAATTTTTACTTGATCATCTTTGAATCTCCTGAGATTCACATTGCTCACATTTTGATGAACTGAATTCATATGATTGGGTAAAATATTTAATATGGGAGATGGGGGAAAGCTAGAAACTTAAGGTAATACATAGGTTTGCTTTGTAGCCTGAGTAGAAACATCAGGAGCTGTTGAGTCCTTTTTTTTTTTTAATTTTAATTTTTATTTTTTGGTTTTGGGGATTGAATCCAGGGGTACTCAACCACTGAACCACATCTCCAACCCTTTTTTGTATTTTATTTAGAGACAGGGTCTTGCTGAGTTGCTTAGGGCCTCACTAAGTTGCTGAGGCTGGCTTTGAACTTTCAGTCCTTTTCCCTCAGCTTCCCAAGCTTCTGGGATTATAGGTATGCACCACTGCACCCCACTTGAGTCTTTTGACTAGGCTGATTCCAGGGAACTTGTCCTTAATCATGAGGGCCAATAGGCAGCTGGAAATGAGAATTTGTAACTAGGACAGTGGTGAGGGTTAGACTCTGAGGCCAAGAATTTACCATCACGTTGCTGATGAGTGGGCACAAGAGCGAGGGAAAGGACTGAAGACTGAAGTTTAGGAATGGCTGTGCTCTAGGGAGGAATAGTGAAAATAACAACAACAACAACCAAACTACAAAAAGAGTTCCTAATGATTCCTCACAGAAGTGTTGGACATTTGGTGGTTATGGAATATAATAAAAGTTGTCGTTAAAGAGAAACAGATGTAAGGAAGGCCTCTGTTGAGTGGATGGAGTGAACACTCTCCCTCCACATGAATGGGAAGAAAGCCAAGGGATCTAGAAGTAGGCCAAAGGTGACAGGGAGAGGGATGGAAGGATGTTATTGTGGGTTTTTGTAACTGAAAGAGTAAAATTCTTGAGGGAATTCTTTACCAGTTTTTGGAAAGAGAGCAATGTATCCTTTTGAGATGGTGCTGGGAGAGAGTGATTGGTGATAATCCAGAAGAAATCTGATCTAAAAAAGAGAAGGAGACTACTGAAGGCCTGTATCTTCTCAGTGAAGTAGATGGTAACATTTGCTGAAAGCAAGGGAGGTTAGGATGAATGGAGAGATTGGAGATATGTGGAGAAGATTTGGAAGAGTGAAGAATTCAAGAGGGAGTCACTTGGGGGCAAACAGAGCTGCTTAGTAACACTTGGGGCTTACCTAAGAATGAATGGCATGAATTCCAGTGGATATGGGTTATCATGGTTGATTGCCTTTCTCAGAAACAGCACATGGGAGCTTGGGAACAGAAGCAGAGAGAATGGATTTTGAAATTAGCACAGGGTTGGATGTTGGCAGTGTGGAAACAATGTGAGGACAAGGGACAGATATCATGCATGTGTGGGAAGACTTTGTTTGTACTAACTGACCTTGTTTTCCAGGCAGGGTAGAGGAGCCAGAGAGCCCAGGGATGCAAATGGCAAGCTAAAATTTATGGTCAGGGAAGATTATGCTTGTTTACTTAGTTTGGTCAGTCTATGGACAAAAATTTAATATATATGATCCAGTGACCTTTACAGGGCTGCTAGGGAAGGCATGGAATTTTTGGGTGTGTAAGGGCTTTTCCTGTTTCTTTGAACCCTATTTCCTGGTTCTTGTTGAGGTGATTTCATGGAAAGAAAGCCGAATAACAGAATGCAGTTATTTTACTAGTATTATATTTTTATAGTCATAAAAGATTGGGGGAAAATAAGGAAACATAAATTGACCCAATCTAATGTTATGCCGTTTGCAAATGGAAGATTACTTAGAACAATAACAAACAACAGAGGAAGATTCAATCAAATTGTTTTTCTGAGATAATGTAAGTATTCCCCTGTGATAAAGGCAGAAGATAAATCAACTGATTTCTGTTTCTACTTCTAAAAGACTTTATTCAGTTTTTATTAAGAGCACACTGATTCTGGACTGTCTAGATTCTAGATTTTGGAGAGTGTAATGTTGGTGATTCATTGGAGCAAATCAAAGATGGTGTAGCCTTTTTCTCTCAGTGCTGTATATGAGTCAGTGTTTCAGATGTCTCTCTCTCTTCTCCCTCTCTGTCTTGCCGGTAACACTTTCCTGAAGTTACTTAAACTCTTAATAACTTCTTTTCTCATTAGCATGCATGTCCTGAATGAGGAAAGCTTTTGAACCTTAAGTCTTTGAAACTGAGTTATGCGTTCCATTGTGTAGGCTCATTCTGATCACTTTGGGTTCCCTGAGTAGGAACTATGAAAGAGTGTAACATGAATTCAGTTTTGTTTGTGGTTTCTACTCCCAGTCTACTTCTGTTTTCAGATTCACACCCACATGATCTGAAGTAAGATGATTCATATACATGTGCCTTTCTGTCTGTTTTTTTAAAGGAGTCCAAGGAATAAAGTCTGAAATTGATGTTTATGGTAACACAAACGTTTTCCAGTTAAGACATTTGAAAGGGAAAACCCTGTCTACAAATATATTTTGTGTTTACTATGTACATCTACTATGTCCAGGGTCCTGTGAAGATTATGAATGTACAATACATTGTTGTGCACTGAAGGAATTTCTAAACTAGTTGAGAGAGGATGAAATATGAATGTCTAGCAAATTAAATTGCAATCCCTTATTTAAATATCAATTCAAGATTACAACAAGAACATATGACAAATTAGTTGATGACCAGTTGCCAACAAACTGCTGATATCATTCTGGAGCTAATACACTTAGAGGTTGGGAGAGAATCTCAGGATGTGAAGGAGTTAGTTTTTGCTGGGCTTGGAGCATCTAGTGAACTCAGCTGAAAAATACTCAGACAGTAGTTTTTTTTTTTAATTGTGCAGAGTTGAGCACTAAAAATAATGCAACATGTGGTTGAGTACGTGACAGGCACTCAAGGCTAAGTGGCAGAGTATGAAGGAACCAGCCCCCTCTCTTTCCTATCTTTTCTCAAATGCACACTCCTGCTCTTTTTTCATGATGGATGCCCTTCTGATCTCTGGGGTCTCTATGAACATAGACCTACTTTGTTCTTATTTCTTTCATCACCCAAGGAACATGCAGGATTTTGGAAGGGCTTTACTGTTTGTCTTTGAAATAGAAGGTGAAATTATCAAGCACAGGAGTTTACAATATAAAATATGTACTATGTGAGAATAACCATCAATGTGCAAATGAGTGTAATTCTTGATCTAAGGAGCAATATATTCAGTCTTTCTGATGTGAAAGTAATTCTGATTGGAGAGGAAAGAAATTGAGACATTGGCAGGGACATGGGGATAAAAGTACAGATTTGGGAGAAATTTGGAAGGTGTATGTAGCAGGATCTAGTACTTGATTAATGTTGCAACAGGAATTAAGGGGGAAATACAGTTAATGCTGATTCTGTAACTATCATGGACTGAGATGCAAGCCATAGTCGGAGGACCAGGCAGGGAGAAAAGCATAGTGACAAATTGTGGGGAGTGTTGAATTTCAGTGGCTAAAGATGGTACCTCCACATAAGGATATATCTATCCAGGATAGTGGATCTACATGTTCTCATGCTGGAGGAACTGAAATGTGGAGTTACTGAGATTGCAAAGACAGTATCACGAAAAGATAGCTTTCTAGTGGGCTTAAAGGAGAATCCAGAGAATGCTAGCAGAGTCAAAGCCAGGGAGGACAAGGTCGAGAAGATGTAAGGCCTGGCTTCTGAATTAAATGAGAAGCTTCTGGATTGGGCATATATGAGAATTAAGAAGGGACTTAAAACCAAATCCATATCTATCATTCTCAAGTCTAAGAAATCAATTTTAATACAATACTAGTTTACTCATTATTATCTTATTTATGCCTTTACCTCTTGGAAACCATCCTCTCCGACCTCTGTTATTTATTTACTTCAAGTTTAATCTCCATAGCTTTGAAATTCCTTTACGGATTAAAGCAGCCCCTTTGATTTGCTTTTGATTTTCACTGGCCATCATTCTTGTAATAAAACCAAATAAGGATGGTTTCTGCGCCTAACCAGAAAGCCCTAGAGAGAGAAAGTGTTCCTGATCAGATAACTCTTTGAGAGTTAACAGAAATGCTTTTTAAACAGCAGCACTTATAAGAATGACTCCATGAAAGACTAAAGATGGGTGTTTCCTCATGTTTAAAAGGGGAAGATGTAGAATGAGGCACATAGACTGCTAATTAAGGGAGCTGCAGAGACTTGGTGTCTGGAATTCAGCCACCAGTTATACAAACTCTATTGTGATAGCTTTCTAGATAAGATCAGGAAGATTCTCCTGCCTTTAAGAGTGAATAAAATGTAAAACATCTGAAAAACCATCCAACTGAGGTTGTTTAACACAAGGAAGGTAGAAGAACACAGCGCTGTCACATGAAGTGAGGGTGAGCCCTCGCTTTTTTGATTTGTTTACTTTGTTTCGTTTTTCCAAAGGCAAAATATGATGAATCAGTGAAAATGACAGGGAAGTGGATTTTAGCCAAATGTGAGGAAGGTCTCTGAATAATTAAAGTGGAGTAAGCTATTTCTTCTGAGGCTATTTCCCTACCCCTAACGTGAGTCTGCTGTTCTTTGGGCTGCTGGGTGCTAAATTCATGTCATCAGGTTATTCCAGGGACCACGGAGAGCATAACTCCAAATTCCAGAAGCCTATGAATGTTTGGCTCTAGCATGAGCATACTTATTGGCTGAGTAAACATAATTGAACCTGGATTTAAGGAGGTAGGAGTTTCTGTGTCTGTGGGTCAGTCATCCTGAAAATATATTCTTAGCATAAGGAACTTAGTTTCAACTTAAAAAGTACTGGCGATTAAGATGACTGAGATAATGTGTTCTGGTCCCCTGAATCATGTTATCTAACTTCCCTTACTTTTTCTTTCTTTCTTTCTTCTTTTTTAAGTGGAAGTTGCAGAATTTCTACTCCTCCCCTCACTTATATAGAGCCCTGATTTATTCTGATATATTTTTTACAATTGTAACATTTTGTACCTATTCTTGTACATTTATATTCTATTGTATGTTCTGTTTATTTTGTAATTGTTTTATACTTTCCTTATGTATATGCCTTCCTCTTCCTCAAATCCATAAACTGATGAAGTCAATGTCTCCTCCCCTCCACATTCTTTTGAATCACACCCTAAGCTTCTAAATTGATAAGAAGCCCTTTGAAGGAATACATTTTAAGTCTTGCTCAGAACTCTAACCACTTTTCAAAATACTGGTAGCAATGAATTCATTAAATTAAGTTGATTGAAGCATTTAACCATTCAACAAACATTTATAATATATCTGTAATTGCATAGTAACTTTTTTGTGTTTACAAAATTATGGAATGTTCTGGCCATGCTCAATCATTTGTTAAAAATGCTTTAGGCATTGAGATTTTGAGATTTTAATCCATTTTAGAACATTAGACAAAATAGGTTAGTTTTGCTTTGTTCCTTAAAGGTCATGGGACTCAAGGTTTTTTTTTTTTTTTTTTGGATCAGTAAAGAAGTAAAATTCCAAAGCCTACGGGCCTTCCTGAAAACTGCCTTATCTTTGGTTTTTTAAAGGTTACATTTGGGGAGCATTTTAGAATTTCCACATTTTTGAGCCTCTGGGAAAATCCAAACTCAGTTTTTTTACTTTTCTGAGAGATTGTAGTCTCAGATTACTTGAGATTCCATAAACTAGAATGCACATAGATTGTAATAATGCTGGTGTTTGGATGGAAGAGTAAAAATAAAATTGTTCAAAGCAAATTTGTTTATAGAGAAAGGAAGTATGGAAGTATAGAGCTTTGAACAGTAGCAATATATGTATTTTGCAGATTATAAATGATCTGTCATAGATTATTATCAAATATTTAATTGAAGAGTATGAGACCTAACAAGCAGAAATCCCCAAATTTATGCAGAAAGAGAGTTTCTTATATTCCTTTCTGTAAAATAGATTTATACTGATTAAGTTTTATGGGGCTTTGTAATGATTTCTGCCAACTATCCTCATTTATATACTCTTTTACTAAGTAAGCAAATAAAATATGGATAACAAGTAGAAAATGTATTTGATGATTGGTTTGTGAGCTTATACACACCTTTGCCTAGTTCAGTAGAATATTTGAGGTGGCTTATGAGAGTACATTTAAAGAAAAGATTAAAACAGAATAATGGAAAATGTGGGTATCCTAGGAGATCTAAGCTTGGGAAAAAAATCAGAAGGTAGAGATATAGATTAAATTTTGTTTATAAATTTGAGTTAAAAAGAAAGTAATATTTTTATATCTAGACTTACATTGTCTACCAGGAAAATAAAATAGCACACATTCTCAGAGAAAACAGAACATTTTTTGTGCAGTCGGCAAAGAGATCATTTGCAATGGTTTTTCATATAGGGATTACTAAATGTATACTTCCCTCAACAGCTTCCCTGTGATTTGTTTTTAGCAGGTTTTTAAAATATGCTGTATGTCATAATATTTAATGTAATAATAGTAGCCACTGTGAATGAGACCTTGCTCATTCTGCTTTCTAGGGTTAGGGTCATTTCTACGTCGACCTTACGAGGTAAATACTGTTGTAATTCCCATTTTAAAGTGAAAGATTAACTTGCCCAGAATTCATATCCTTAGTGGTGGCCCAAGCTCCTTGATTTCAGACCCTGTGCAGAGAAGGACTTAGGGGTAGCATTTCTGCCTCAGAGACTCTAATGAGAATTTATTTTATTCATCTGGAAGAATTCACATATTTGAGCTTTTAAATTGCAATATTGTCCCTATTTCTTGGAAAACTATGGCATGTTCAGAACTTACCTGTTTTAAAGTTCAATCAAACACTTACATGTAATAACTTTGACAAGTGCATTTTATCCTGAAGCAACATTCCTAGGTTCTTCCATTACTTTTATTTGTTAAAAGCGTTCAGCTATTGAGATAATGTATTTGCTTTACTATAAATTGATAAAAAAAAAAATCTGTCTTCAATAGTTGAGCAGTTGTCGTATAGAAAAGGTTAAATTTACCATTTGTGCCTACAAAAGACAGAACTAGTACCAGTTATAGATTAGCCAAAGGCAGATTTATGTGCAAAATAAAGAATAACTTACTCATGCACTGAACGGACCAAGAATAGAATGTGTTCCTTTGTGAGGTGCCATTCCTTAAAATGTTGGAGAAGGTCTGAGTGTTGTATTCAGGTTTTCTCTGCTGGGTGGGATACGAAATTAACTGAGCTACATATCCTTTCCATCTCTGTATTTTATCATCTTATTTCCAACCAGATATCTGACTGGGACTTACTCTGTTTTCTCATCAATAAAATTGAGCTAATGCTTTTATCCTCATTATATCATTAATGGTTCTGAAGATCAAATAAATCTATATATTCAAGTCCTTGGAAAACTTCTAAGACAGTACTGTAATTGTAAAAATTATTTCTTTTCTTTCAATGAAAGAATTTATGTGACAACTACATACCAACTGTGTGGCTCTTCTGTGGTATACACACACACACACACACACATATGTATGTTATATTACATAAATTATTTTGTATTATACATATTACAAACTATATATATTTATATTACATAAATTATTATCCAGTTTATTTAAGGCTCTTAAAGATTTTTCTTTCTTGTTAATCACCATTCAATTACTTGATTCCCCAATTGTTTAAGTGATACTACCAAAGTTTTAAATTTGGATAATGCCAGCTAGGTAAAATATTATAGAACTTTAAATTAAGTGAAAATTCTGTTTACTTGAATCTTTTCATTCTTCCTCAGCAAGAGTAATCAAGATTGGAGAGGACTGATACCATTCCTATTCTTCTTTAGAAAAATAGCAAAAAGTAGCTATTGATTTTGTAAGATAGAGAGTCATTTCTGACTAGGATATATTGTATTTAAATTGATCATTTAGAATCTTTATATTTTTCTTTTGACTTTTTTTTTTTTTTTTTTGCCTAATTCATGCTTGTCACTTTCTTTGAGAATTAACTCAAATCCGATGCCTTACAAAGGCTTTGCTATGATTTGCTCTCCTCCATTCTAAACACACTTCAGTGTGTATAGGAGATTTGGGCTCTATTGTTTAGCCTTGTGCAGAGTCTGACTCATAGAATTTGAGGGTCAGAAAGGCCTCTGCAACCATGCTGCTCAACCTTCATTTCCCGATGAAGAGGATGAAGGCAGCGAGGCCCAGTCAGTGTCTGCACAGCTGGTCAGTCTTTGAGCCAGAATTATGACCCTGGGAAGTTTCCATTAGCTTTTGTTTTGTAGCTGCTTGATTATTTCATGTATGAGTGTTTGGTCTCCCAAGCTGGAAGATGAGCTGTCAGGACCCAGCTTTTTTCCTCATCCAAACATCTTTCCCCATTTCTGTTTCCAGACTAGGCACACTGGAATGTCCACTTGTGAGGCTTTTGGAGGCAGGTTCCAGTGCTGCATGACAACCTTTGCTCAGTACCATTTTTAAAGTGTCTTCAATTTTTATCTTAATATGTAAAACATATTTCTTTTCATCCCATCTATTAGCAGAACTGATTAGTATTATAAATAATTCAGGTTTTGTATTCTCATGGTTGTCCTGACATGGAGACAGAACTAAATAGCTCTATATTAATTAGATGATTAGATAAAATTTCATTTTCTGATTACTTGGAATCCTGTGACAAGGTGATGAGTAGCAAGATATGTATCTGAGTATTTAGTATGCTCTTCTAAGTTTTTTTTTTTTTTTTCCCTAAATAGTTGTATAGTGTAAGAGAAGAGCTTGCTTAGAACAGTGTCCTTCAAACCTGGCCATATGCCATGACAACATTACTCTTCCAGCAGCCTACCACCTGAACTGGGACCTGGGAGATTGGGGGAGATTGGGGCCTGTGAATCTGCGTATGCTTAAAGAGTGCTACAGGTGGTTCTGGCTCAGAGCCAAAGTAAAGAACCCTTGGTTAGAAGAAGAGCATTGTTGAGATGATGAAGGTTGCTTTTAAAGAGAAAATTGCTATATTGGGTTGGAGTACCTGTCAGATGCATACAGAAAAAGCTACAAATGGTACAAAAGGTACATGGCTGAAATCGCCTAACTGCCCACAGAGTAGTTGAATTGCAACTACAGATCTCCAGAATGGAATTGATTCGACTAAGACTGTGCCCTCTGTTTCTCGATTCAGAAACGACACAGCAAACCTATGTTGTTACAAGAAATCTGTTGTTAGAAACTGACATTCTATCATCATAATGACTAATGGCTTACCCACCCAGTTAAAAATTATACTAAAGTTGGTTCTGTGTTTGAATATCATGGTTCATCTTATACCTGTTCACCAATTAAATCCTATTCTCTAGTGCATTTCTTCAATGGGTTATGTAAATACCCACCACATAGGGGCTGCCATATAGGTATTACATGAAAATTAATAAAATATTTAAAAAATATTGATAAATGATATGCATACATGAGAAACTCATAGAACAGTCAAGTGCTCACAATGGTTCAGTTTATGCAAATAGAGAATTGGTAAAGGTTAATTTAAGCATTTTACTGGGAACCTTTTCTGAGCTTTGCTTTGAGCTGGGTGCTGTGGATCACAGCAAAAAACAGAGACTAATTTTTGTGCCAAGACATTTAGTTTTCAAAGGAGGCAATGTTGGATAGACAGATCATTATGATGTAATAGTAGTTGCATATAATTTATTATTCTTGAATATCATGAGAAAGAGAATGATAGCTTTTCTTTTCCTTTTTGAAGCGTGTCCTTTCCTCGAAAGGACACTGGGGATCATCTAATTCTAGAATTACTCAGATAAGGAAACTTAAAAAAAAAAAGTGTGATAAACCATCCTTAAGAAATATTTAGAATGGGAAGAACTTTGTTTCCCCTGTAGTAGGAGGTTTCATAATTGTAAATTCATGTGTATATGGACCACATGGCATTTTCATTTATTCAGTGGCAAGTCGAGAGGGTCTGTGTTCAGCACTCGAATATTGGACAAGATTCAAATATGAGTCAAGTGTGTCTAGAGGCTCTATTCATACCTATTTTCTTTTACTCAGCAATGCTTCATAATGCCTTGGTTTCATGAATTAATTTTAATGGAATTAAACTTGAACAGCTCAAAATTATATAATTAATTTCATTCAGCTTCAATTAAAGTTACTAATTGAATCAAGCCTACTAGCATGACACCTGGCGGCAGTCGGCTACATGACAGTAGCAGGGAGCATATGAGACTCTGCTGACGAGCTAGTTCATGTGTGCTACTGAGTTTGTGTAAAAATCTCTTTTATTGATAATCTCAGAGAGGCCTTGGGTTGACTGTAGCAGTGGAAGATTTCTGGTGTTGTTTAAAAGAGTAAAGATTTTAATTGAAACTAACACATCTCATGAAGATTACATTTTCCCTATGATAATGCTAAGTAAATGTTACGTAAATCTAGAACATATTGGTTTAGCATGCTTTTAATTTATATTTTACTGCTGTTTGAATATGGTTTCACTTTCTAAAAATACTTAGTATTGAAGACCCTATTTTTTTTTTTTTACAGAGATCTCAGACTCTGGATTTAGTCCTAAGTTCATGTCCATCTATTTTCATGTGTTGAAATGTGTTTCATGGCAGAACTTTTCAATTGTTGTGAAATCCCCGTGGTACATGAGAAATTTTTGCATGTGCAGAAATTTTTTCCTTCCACTGGAAATGTTAACACGGTTGACTAACAACTTCTGTTTGAGTCTCTTTCCTTTCTTTGCTTCCATGGCTTGACATCATCCTGTTTCTCTAACTTCTTCCTAACTGCATAGTCTGTTCTTGGTACTCTTCTAATAGAGTCACTCTTTTGGTGAGGTTAATTTGAAAAGGTTAATTTGAAAGGCTTCAGCAATCTAGTTTAGGAAGATGATTGTTTTTAAACTATGCCTTTTGTTTTTCTTTTGTTTTTCTGGCTTGCAAATTCAAATACCCAGTGATGAACTCATCTGCTAGATTGTAACCTATTGATGCAGGTCGGGGCTAGGTCTCATAATTCATTGTATTCCCTTCACCTAACACAATGCCTAAATATCTGCTATGTATTGCATATATGTGCACGTGCACGCACACACATAAACACTTATAAATGAATAAATCATTTTTCTAATCTCCAGGTTTCCCCAATCAAATCCATACTAAGAATTTGAGCATATCAAACTCCATCTTTAGTATCTATGCAAACTTCCAGTTACTTTCTCATATTTATCCTTCTTTCCATCTTGTTATTCTATTAATTACATGCTCACTAACTTCTATATGAACTTTGCTGAGTTTCCCTTACTCTTTTCCCCCTCTTAGATGTATCCATTCTCCAGGGATTCTTAAGGACACAGTGCACTGGAATCATCTGAGTGAAGTCCATTCTCCTTTAATTGAAAAAGAATTATTGGTCGTGGGGCCCACAGATCTGCTTGAAAAAATAAAAGCTTTCTAAGTTAATTAAAGTGCAGCTGGTATTGAGAACCACTGGTGTGCACAGATTTGTTCATCTTCCTAATATGTGACTTTGCTTAGAAGTTTAACTGGTTACTTAGGCTTTATTTATCTTGTTTTTGAATTAAATACAGATATCTCATCTTGGCCTTTAAATATCTATGTTTCTAATCGAAACTTTGTAGTCTTACCTCCTAACGCCTCCCTGAAAGTACCATATAGTTCAGAGAGTCAAAATCTTTGTCCAGGTGTCTGCTTTTAGAGTTTGCCTATGCTGTTCTTTATCCCATCTGGACTTTATGAAACCCTTCTAATTTTTTAAAGACCATCCAACACGCACCCTTTTCTATAACATCTTTATTGATCTCTGTATTCAGTTGAGTTTTTTTTCCTTCTTTTGAAATTCTTTGAGTTCTCTGAACCTTTTCACATTTTACCTTGTGTTATAGGTTGCAGTTTCTTTGACATGTGTTCCTCACAAGACTTTACATTTCCTTACATATTGGCTTTTCCTTGAGAGTTTCTGAACCTGCATATGAACCTCCCATATCCCCAATACCCTTCTTCTCTGAGGATGCCTTATACATGACTTTTCCCCCTAAGTTTTCTACAGGAGGAACTGTGTGCCTCTGTATTCCTCAGTCACTTCTCGCAACTGTAGGCTAACTTTCATCTCCACCATTTATTGGAGTCTCTTCTCCTTTGATGCACCTTACCTGTGTGGACTCACTTTCATCTTTGATCTAACTTCCACATTTTTCTATCATGGCAGATCACTTGCTATGTTAAAATTATTTGTTTTTTTATAAATTTAATAGATTATTCTTAACTATGAACATCTTTATTATCTGTGAGCAGATAGTAGGTGCTCAATAAATGTTAGTGAATCAGTAAGATGTAGTAGCCAATAGAGGTCTATATCTTTTACTTTTTTAAAATTATGACAGACTTGGAGACATTAATAAAAATCTGTTAACTAAGAAATTAGAGAAAAACATGTAATGTTCAATGATAACAAATGTATATTCTTTTTTTTAATTCAGAAAAATGTAATAAAGACAATATTGAAAAAGATGTAACTCAAGCTACCAATGGCTTCACACATGGAGAGACGCAAGACCAGACCATTTGGGGGACTCCTTCAGGTGGTGAACTTATCAGAAGTAAGTATTCTGTGGAGAAAATTTGAGTTTGGGATATGTCTATGATAATATGGTCTCCATTAAATTTCCCATATAATTCTGCTATGAATCTGTACGTCAGCAAGCAAAGTTTATCAGAAAGTGTTTCCGTTAGTATTTTAAACTGCAGAGCTAAAATGGGCATATAAATAATGCTGTCATTTTTCATTTTTTCTTTAGAAAGGAAGAATTGACTTGTAAATACTGGATTCAGAGGTTTAGTGAAAACTTTATTCCTTCTGGAGTCATTTCCACACACTGAAAATCAGACAACCCTAAGTAAATGTGGACTGTGAGACTAAAAAAAGAAAGATGGCGTTGAAGGACAAGTCGTATCTTGATAATGCCATGACAGTCCCTGTTTCTGGCCAAATGATTCCCTTCTTTTTTTTTTTGGTACTGGGGATTGAACTCAAAGGCACTTGACCACTGAGCCCCATCCCCAGCCCTATTTTGTATTTTATTTAAAGATAGGGTCTCACTGAATTGCTTAGTGCCTCGCTTTTGCTGAGACTGGCTAGGAACTCATGATCCTCCTGCCTCAGCCTCCCCAGTCGCTAGGATTACAGGCATGAGCCATAAGCCTGGATCCAAACATTTTTTACAATTAATATTCTATCATTATTTGTGTGTTTTGTTTTGATACTCTTGCCCCAAAATCACTCTGTAGAATATATACAGAGGCGTTGGTATATTTTTGTTGTACTCTGGGAATGCCCTGAAATGCCACCTTCTTTTGGGTGCTCTTTAGAATGCTGATTCTGTAAGAAGTTCTGTATCCCATCCTTTGGAGCTTATGTTCTGGTCACTGAGTTCTCCCAGGTGGGATGCAGATGAAGTTGCCATGAAATGAGTGATTCTATGTAGCTGTAAAGATCAACATTGTGCCACACTTGGAAGCGCATAGGAGTAAATCTTTTGAAATTCTTATTCATTTCTCTGTCTCAGTTTTTCAAGGTGTACAGGAGAATTCATTTCAGGGAATCAAGTACTGTTTTATTTTATGTAAATTATCTGTTTATCCAACTTCATAATATAGAGATTCTTGTGCTGCCCTTTGCCTTTACTCTGAAACTTGGGACATTTCTCTCTTCTCTAGAATGGCTAATGCCTGGCCATAACTGGCAAACAGAATAAAGCAGAAACAACAAATAAGCAAACAAACAAAAAACCCAGAGAGACCAACTTTGCAGAAAACAAACAGTAACACTAAAAATGTCAAAGAAGGGAATTTCCACTTTTCGAACAAAAGCTCTAAAAATGAGTGTATTGGAGTTTAATTTTAGAACTGTTTTGGTTTTTATACACTTTTGTTTGGAGGAGAGAGTAGGAAGGAAGGAAATGAGACTCAGAAATCAGTGAAGAACATGATTTATATAGATTTTTGCAAAGAATCAAATAAACGTTATTTCAAATAAACATTTATTCCCAAACATATATTGTTCCCCTTTTATCTAAATATTAATTGTACTGTTGTGAAACCTTACTTTTTGTGAGATACTGCCATATATTATTTGTGATTTTCTAGTAACCAGAGTTGGAACTAGAAGAGGTCTGAGAGACAATTTTAACTTCACTTGTTGGGAAACATGAATTTTTTTTTTTTTTAATCTCTCTTTCTTTCTCTCTTTTTTTGATAGTAACAGATGACAGAATTTTAAGTTTGTGTTTCATTTAATTGATTTGTTTCCCTTAATCTCCTTTCTTAGGAAAGGCCCGCAATAGGAAAATGTGACTAAGATCTCTTAGGACAAAAATAAAATACAAATAGTGTTGCATAAGGATGTGGAGAATTGTGTTAATGTGTTAAATTTGTTTGTGCTTTTTGGTGAAGCTCGTTTTAGTCACAGAATTCAAACCATTAAAGAGAATGGATTTGGGGCTAGGATGAAACTTGGTGGTAGAATGCTTGCCTGGCAAGCAGGAGGCCCTGGGTTGGACCCCCAGCACTGCAAAAACAAACAAACAAATGAGAAGAGATTGGATTTGAAATGCATTACTCTATTGTCTATACTGATTTAAGTGGACACTGATCAAAAATACTGCAGGAAATAGTTTATTGAGATAATGATGCAATCAGTGCCTTGGGATACTGGAGCATTTGGGAACAAATATTTAGTTTCCCACTAATATGCACTGAAAGAATGTAGAGATAGGGAGATTTATCACCCCCTCTGAGGGGGCTGCTGGGAAAACTGACAGATGAATGGATACACAAAAGATAATGACCAAAGACAGTAATGCCACTTCAGCTGGAAACATGAGCTGGCAAGCATTTCCAAATATTTGTGGGTGACATCTGACTCTGAATTTGGATTACAGATTTCAAAAACTCTCATTTCTGTTATTTCCCCAGTTACACTTTTCTAGAAAAAGGCTATTTTGCTGCATCTATAGGAAAAAAAAAGATACCTGGATTTGCGGAGTGGAATATTTTATATCATCTTTAAACCTTACTCTATTCTGGACAGCATTTCAAAGTTTAGTATTATGCTAGTGCTTGCTATTCCAACTCCATGACACTGAAGTCTAAGTAGCTGCCTGACTTTCCCTCTTTGGCCTTCCCCACAGAGTCCCTGACCATCTCTGTCTAATTTAATGTCTGCCTTCATTTACCTTGAGGTTAGGGGAGATGTGTGTTTTCTTCTTGCTTCAGCTTCTAGCACATTTTTGAGGCCCAGTAAATCTTTTGTAATAACAATAGGCCCTGGAAAAGGAGACTCTGGCTCAGAGCTCCATGCGGGAGGAGGAGAACATCTGTGGTGAGTCAGGACCGGCTGGCTCCTGTTCCAGGAGTCCTGTGTGGCTCCCTGAGCACCATGGAGGAGGCGGACAGCTGGCTCTCACGGAATTGATGTTAGTGTTCCCACTGTAGTGAGAGGTTGGTTGGATGGAGGGATCATCAGAAAAATGAGGCCGGCTGGGGTGTGGGAACATTTTCAAATGCACAACCCACTCTTTTTGCCAAGCTTCCATGGGACAGCTCAGTTGCTAAGCAAGAAGCAAAGGAGAGTCACTGTTGAATATGACTGCTTTTTCTTTATCTCTTCTGAAGAGTGGTTACCAAGGCTTGGCAACTTACATCTCTGTTGGCCTGGATGCCTGCTGCCTTCTTGGTTGGACATTTAAGGCGTAATTTATAGGGGACTGTTCGCTGTCAGTGTGCTGAAGCTGTTTTTACTTTGCTGAGAATAACTGAGCTCTGGAAAAGTCAAGGGAGTGGCTACTTTGGAAATTGCATTCTAATTAAAGGGTGTATTCTCAGGCTTCATAAACGAGATCCAAGCTGAGAATAATTTCCAAATTATTCTGTGAAATTTAACCTTGACCTCTGTAGACCACCTGCTAGCAGCTCATGGTTGGCTCACATTCCACACAAAAGCTTGCACTTTGTCTTCCCTGGTCCTTCTAGAAAATATTGCAGGTGGCAGACCTGGGGTACAGTGGTCTTTTAGGGTTTGGAATTCAAGTTGGTTGCCCCTGAGTTGCTAACTTATTAGAGACAATCCTTTCTGGAAGTAATAAATAAAAGAGAAGAAATCCATATGGAATCAAATGTTTTGAATAAATAGGCCACACACAATATGGTGAGGGAATGTGCCTTGTGATTCTCTTTCTTATGAAATTCAAATTAAAACAGGACAATTCCAGCCACTTAAGTTTGTTAAATTAAAAAAAAAATCAAATTAGTTAAGAATTAAAAACACAATGGAGGTTTTGGGAGGAAATTGTATAATTGAAAAATTTCTTTTATGATTTTTCATTCTTTTACAGTTTGAAAGGCTTTCATATTGTGAGAAAATATTTTGGTATGTAATTTAATTTTTGGAATGGAGCTTAAATTTTGAAGTTTAAAAAAAACTTCTTTGTATGAGAGAACTAGCTAAGGTTTTGACATTTCCTTTCAGATTAGTATATTAGTATATATGATACTTTACATCATTTGAAGCTGTATCTTGTTTTAACAAACACTCTTCCTCTGACTTGGTAAAATAAACGTTTCAATGAAGTGACACCTCTAATTAATATTAATTTTTCTCTTTAACCCAGAATATGCATAAACTGATAACAGGCAATAGACAACTTTTTATGTCTAGTTAGACTAGAAAGGGAACTGAAGTAACATTTTGATCTCAGTCTTTAGGGGTAGAAAGGACTATGTGTATGCATGCATGTGTACCCGCACACACCTGTGTACCCTCACACACCTGTGTACCCGCACACACCTGTGCACATACTCCAGCATATTTAATATTTTGCTTTAATTTAGGTCAAATTCTACATCCTAATTATTTCCTAGAAAGAGCTTACACTTTTCTTTGTTCCTCTTTATAAAGTGCCTCAGGTCTCTATCTCAGATATTTTCTAGGTCTTTCTGAAAATTCTTATTACTTAACTTTATCCTTGGACATTGCTTTTACATAAATGTCTCCTAATTCTAAATGTCATTACTTAATTCCAGAAATTTTCCTTAGCTTCTCTTCTGAAATAAATTTCCCATTAAACTTATTTTGTTCAGCTAATTCTCTCCTTTGTGATTTTACAGAATTCCCATGATCTGAAGTAAAGTTAGAATGCTCTACTTAAATGGTAATCCCCATTCTGTTTAACCCATTTATTCATTTTGAAGAGTTTTTAGCTCTCATAATAGTAAGCACTTAATTGGCAGTGGAATGCCAGCCGTTCCCTGGTTCACACGTGCCCACTCTCATGGAGCTGCCGTATCCTGTCTTTTCACTCATCCTGCCACTTGAAACCTTCCTCTTGGCATCCTCTGAATTTCCTCTCCACATCAACAGGCTCTGCTATTAGGAACTCCATTATCTCTTTTCCCAGCCTTTGCCAACTCACCGCTGATCACCCTTTACTGAATACTTGGGGGAAGGCGCCCTTTATGTAAAACTCGGAGAAGAAAGCAGATACTCAGGTGTACAATTATATACTTAGAGCATTTCTTGCTTAAATGTTGCAGAAAAAACAGTGAGAGAGGTTCAGATTTAAATTTCTCCCACGGCTTTCTTGTTTAAATGTACATTTCAACAGGCATTTTCTTTAAAATTTACTTTATATAAAAAGGACCATAAGTGGAGTGCATGGGCGCATGCTTGTAATCCCAGCACCTTGGGAGGCTGAGGCAGGAGGATTGTGAGTTCAAAGCCAGCTGCTGCAATTTAGCAAGGCCTTGTTCAAAATAAAAAGTGAAAAGGGCTGAGGATGTAGCTCAGTGGTTAAGCATCCTTGGGCTCAATTTCTCCCCCCACCTCAAAAAAAAAAAAAGCCATAAACAAGCTCACAGGTAAGTACTACCCAGCAAAGACTGGTAGATGTGAGTTTCTCAGGTAATCTGGGATATTTTTCTTCTAAGTTTTCATGCTCATTGCTTTTGGGGACAGTTGCAGGAATAAAGCATTCTGACTTTTGCCTTGCTAGTGTCTTTTCCTCCTCTATTTGGCTTTCAGAAAAATTCTTTGTTTTCAAGATGCTGACCATATGCTGTAGTTCATATACTTTGATTATTGTTCTAAAAGAGAAATATTTAACTGTCAATTATCCCAAAATCAAAATAAAGGCTTGATTTCAGTTTGGTGGGTAATCAGTGGTCATTGTTAATGGTCTACTGTATTAGTCTCTTGGTCAGTGGCACACATTAGGCTGTGTTCAGGAGCAGATACGAAGTTTCCTGATGGGATTCCTCCTCGGGATGCATCAATCCATGCTCACCTGCGTTCTGTCCAAGAACCTGGGGGAACCACCCTCCATCTTTTATTTTGAGCATCCTAAGGTCAGGGGTTGGGTGGCCAGTGGAAACCAGTTTCCAGGTTTAGATCACTATTGTGGTTGGGTAATTTACCCAACTTCCATGAACTCTAATTTCTCATTTTTATTGATTTTTAAATTTTATAATTTATTTATGTACCAAGGATTGAACCCAGTGACACTTAATCACATCCCACCATCCTTTTTTAATATTTTATTGTGAGATAGTGTCTTGCTAATTTGCTTAGGACCTCATTAAGTTGGTCAGGCTGGCTTTGAACTCAGGATCCTCCTGCTCATCCTCCCAAGGTAATGGGATTATTAGATATGGGCCACAATGCCTGGCCTAGTTTTTCATTTTTAAAATAGAGATGTTAGCACTAATTACCCTATGGTGTCATTTTGAGGATTTTATAAGAAAATGTGTATGGCATGCTTAAGTCACACAGAGCTAAATCAGTAAATACTCAATGAGTTTGTTGGTTTTCATTAATATTATCCTTCAGCTCAGGAATCAATGTTAAGACTTCATTTTTCTTAGTCATCATGGTTCCATTAGACTGCATGCCCAGAAGGGCAGGCGTATGTAGATGAAGGTTTTGCTGAGATCCTTAGTATTTATGTCCACATAAATTAAGCCCACATGTGTTGGGCTCAAGTTGGTTATGAATTTCAGTGGGTTTGAAGTGACAAGAAGTACATAAACCATTTTTTTCAAAAAGTGAAAAGAGACATTGCTTAGCACTTATAGAAATTGATGTTTCTACATATACCTCTTTCTCTCTCCTACAAACAAAAGGGTTTTTATTTCTTACTTTTTTCTAGATCGTTATAGCACCTGGATAAGTGATTAGAATTGTTTTTCGTGAAGATTGAGAGTACATTTAAAGTGCTTTGTATATCATAAAATGCAATATATTTGTTGTTATTGTTGTAATTATTATTACTATTAATATTATTCTATTACTCGACTCTTCACTCTTATCACATACCATTACATTTGATCTTTAATCTGTATCCTGCTTTTTTTTTTCCCTTACATTATTTTCAATTGCTTCCTGATATCACTAAACTCCCTTAATCTTCACTGGGAGAGAATAGATGTTGCTGACGCCCAGGTGGTAGATGAGGAGGATTCATTGAGGGCCCCTAACTTTTTTCTCATTTGCCAGTTCTTCAAGTTTCGGAGAGGAGCAGAATCCTGGGAACTAGCTTAGAAATTATTTAAAAAATGTAACCACTGAAGAAATAAATAATATTCAGTGATCAAGACCACAGATGCTGTGGTCTAGATAATTTTAGTTCTCAGACCTCAGACTTCCTGGATCTGAACACTCTGTGAGCTTATACATAAATTATTTTTGTATGTTTTTATATTGAATTTCTGAGATGAGAATCAAAACATAATTTTGAAAAACTGACTAAAATGTCAATTTCATTGAGATTGAATGCTTACAGTTTACTGATACTGTTGGTGAAACAGTGTTAAATAATACAGCTTAGTTCTCTGCATTCAAAGTTTGCATTCTTGTTGGAGAGACAGGAATTTATCTTGAAATTAGAATGTGTGTCATGAGGGCTCCAGGGGAAGGGCAGGTTGTGTGTTCCCAGGGGAGAAGCACAAATTCTCACATAGAGAGGGGGTAAGAGAGAACTTTCTAGAGGAAGTGATATCTATGATGACCTGAAGGAGGTCAGCCACTGAAGCAGGTTGTGGGAGAAGATGAGTTCAGAGTGTTCCAAAACCTTGCAGATCTAGAGGTAGGAGAGGACATGGCCAGGCTAAGGAAAGCTGAAGTTTTGCTTAAGTTGGTTTAAAAATATGAGATGAGGTATGGAGAGAGATGAGAGGGCAAGAATTTGTTAAATGGTTAAATGAAGATGGAGGATATTGAAGGAGTAAGGACCTACTTGGGTTTGTGTTTTAATTTGGGTATATTTTAGGAGGATTACTTTTGCAGTTTGGAAAATACTGTGGCAGACTGTTTTGTTGTGTTAATCCAGCTGAGAAAGGAAGGTGGTTTGGACTGGGGTGATGGCAGGTAAGACACAAGAAGGTGGATTTATCTTTTTATGGAGTGGAATCATAAGACATGTAGGTGGGAGAATGACAGGGGCTGGGAATGCAGCCAGGGATTTTAGTTTGGACAAATGACAGACGTGAAAAAAGGATAATGGGGCAAAAGATTTAGGGACTTTGTTCAAAGAGGGCTTGAAATGATAGGCTATAGATAGAAGGGAAAGAAGTAAAGACAAATAAGAAAATACAAAGGGGTTAATAGTCCTTGAAGGTTTTTAGTGTTTAAGAAAAAAAAAAAAACTAATGGAATAGATGTTGGAACTGAATAGGAAATGTGGAAAGAGAAGATGAAATATGATAATGGAAAATATGAATTTTAGATTTCTGAGGTGGAATAATCTCTGGTGGGGTCAAGGCCTGAAGTGTGGTCATGAGTTTGGGTGACCGAATTAGTTACTCCCAAACCAACAGTGCTGGGTTTGGAAGAGGCTTTGGAGACTTTGTACAAGTTGTCCTATGAAACAGGTGGGGAAGCAGAGATCCAGGTGTTTGTTCTAATCAACATTCCAGTAAGTAGCAAAACAGGGGTTTTATCTATTTTGGACATTTCTCCTGAGTCTCTCTTTGAACCTAAATGTTTTTGGTTGTTGCAGCCAGTTGGTTTCTCAGGTTCTTTATAGTTTTTTCCTAAAGTCTGTTTTTAATTTGATATTTTCATACCTGAAGTCCCTGAAATGAGTGAAAAATAATACAAATTATTAGGAGCTGATGGTCTTCAATATTGTAGGACTCTAAGTGATCTTTTTCATCTCTAAGTGATCTTTTTCATCCAGTAAATATATAAACTTAGGATTGGAAAAGATACACCCGAATATGTGTGTGTGTGTGTGTGTGTGTGTGTGTATCTCAAACTGCTTGTGTGTGTTTAGTTTTTGCTTACTGCTAGATTTACATCCATCTCTTTCCAGTGGTTTCCTTCAGGGAGTTATATGAAATTGAATGTGGACATGTGGGTTAAGAGGATTTCCACTATAATAGTCTATGTATTCTCTTCTTCATTGCTGATTTCATTCTCAATGAATTATTTTATTATATTAACAGCAATAACATTTTAAAAAGAAAATTCTCCCCTATAGCTAAATATCAGGGTGAAGGTCCCACCTTCCAAAGCTGCTTTAGAGCCCTGTCACCTGTAGGACATGCATCAATTTACAGGTAGGCCAGGAGATTTGGCTTCCTTCAGGTTCTTCAAAAGGAAGGACCAGTTATAATATTTGGAGGTGGAGAGCAGTGAAAAAGGAGAACATAGGATCTCTTATTCAATAATTATTGTGAATTTCAGTAGAACAGTGTCATGGTATTAAACCCAATGTTGGGCCCTCGTAAGTCCTGGACTTTTCTGAGACTATACAGGTCACAAGTCAATGAAGATGGGTCTGGCTGGAGGCCTTAAAGAAGTGACAAACATGAAATTATACCGTATACTAATTTTATATTTTTTCACAGCAAGTTCCTGAAATTCAGGATGAAGGAATTTTTCTGGGCTTGCACAAATCAGTTGATCTTAGTCAAAGGCATGAGAAATTGTGTGGCTGTAAGGAGCAACTGCCTTGAGCAAGCTATGTAAGGCAGTGGTCTCAGCCTTTCAGCCACAGCCTGGAGAAGGGCTGCTTCCAGCTTTATCCATGACTCAGTATAGAGGGTGAGGGGTGTATCAGAATAATGGGGATTGGTGGAAGTCCCTCCCTACCCCTCTCAGGAGCTCTGTTTCCTCTGTGCATAGCTAGGAGTCCGTACTGCAATTTGTCCCATGTTTCTTTTAGCTAGTTCTCTATCAAAAGCTGGATTCTTCCCAGGTTTCTTGGGTTCTACAACAAGATACACAAAAGCCAAGGGAAAGCTCTTTTAAAACACTCAGATGACGGTGTTAGAGGGTGAAATTACATTAAGTGAAACATGGAGAGAGTGGGTGGGGAAATTTGTTCTGCTTTGGAACATTATGTAATTAAATACATTTTACATGGTTCTTAAGAACTTGTGAGAACTTGGATTGAAAACATTTAAGAAAAGAAAAAAGATTCCCACCATCTCAAATTGTCATGAATAATTGATTCATGCCAGTGTGATCATAAGACCATACATCTTATATCTGTGGCTGCCCATCATAACTTGTCTTCATGAAAAAGATATGAATGTATCATTTATGTGGAGGCCTGTCTTTGTAGATTATTTTCACAGCATTCCTTCAGAATTACAAAGGTGCTGTCATGAGCACAAAGGTGAGTGACAGCAAACACACCCAACTAATTGTGTGATTAGGAGCAATTATCTTTTTTCTACCATTCCTTGTGAGGTAGGCTCTTGTATTTGCTCTTATATTCTCCCATAACCAGCTAATTTTTTAAAGTCTTATCAGACAAATAACTCTGTAAACAAATATTTACTATCAGAATTATCAAATTAAACTCATATTCTTACATATTTAGGTTTTTAATATTTCAGCAAAATTAAGGTGGCTGAGTTTTGGTTTGGCTCTGCATTTTTTAAAGAAACAGAACAAAGTCTCTCTCTGTTTTACTTAAATGTATAGAATTTACCTTTTAATTCTTAAATAATAAAATCAATTTCTTTTTTAATTACCATTTTTAAAAATTTATTCTAATTAGTCATTCATGATAGTGGGATGCACTTTGACACATCATACATAAATGAAGTATAACTTCTCATTTTTCTGATTGTACATGATGTAGAATCACAACCATCATGCAGTTATATATGCACATAGAGTATTAATGTCCAATTCATTCTACTACCCTACGAAATCCATTTTAAATCACCAAATTTCAAGGATGATGCCCTACTGAAATAAAAATGTATAATCATAAACATCTCCTTTTAAAAAGAGTTTGAATAATACTGACTTTTGCTGTGAAGTCCAAATTGGGCTAACTCAAGCAGATTGAACAATTTAAGGCTATAAAACCTTTATATTTCTATGTATTTAATTTGAGTCTTGTTGTCTAACTGGTCCTTGAACAGTTCATGTAAAGGATTTCCATGTTACGCACTGAAATTCAAGTGGCAGAAGCTTAGTATATCATTAAGTGCCATATGACTATGGCTATCCATATCTTCTGCTCTGTGTCTGGCTCAGCCTGTGTGATCCTCAACTATTATCTTATTTGACCTTCTAGGCCATGATTTTCTAGTATTTGAAAGATCTAGAGCTGCTTCTAATTTCTTTGAAATAATGTCAGTTTTTGACTTCTTTAACTTGATAACCTTATCTATTTCTCTTTAGCATACTTACAAATATGAACACACCATGGACTTCATTATCACCAAAATCTGTTTCCATCTAACATTTTGAAATCAGAAATTTATTATTTTCCCATTTCTCCCTACTCTTTACCTTAAAATTAATTATGCTTACCTGCTATTTCTTTTCTTCTGTAGTATCTCATCTCCTCTTTTACTTTACCTGATTGTTTCTTGGGCAGCTGGAACTTGCAAATGATCTCTTATTATCCCCTTAAATTCCATGACCCTGTGGCATGTCTGCCAGCCTTATGCTGACACAATCAGTATTCTTACATCAGGTTTTAAGGACTGTGGATCATAGAAGATGTGCGTAATGTCATGGAATGTCTCATATTGAATGCATGTACCATAATTTCAATTGATGTGTATTTGCTTGTCAGTTTCTAGTTAATTTCCATTTTTGATCTGTTTCTGCTGGTTGATTTTCTATATTTTCTGTTTTGTCATGACTCAGATAATATCCTAGTTCAGCACTGGGACATTTTAGGTTTTAGCTAAACACCAGCCCTTATATTCAAACCAGCTCTTATATTTCTGGTCTGCTGAGTGATGCCTTAACCCAATCTTGGTTTGTGTCCTGAAAGGGTTAAATAATTCCTACTAACAAGTTCTTTTGGTATTGATTGATCACTTTTCTCAATTCGTCTAGTAGCCTCTTCTCAGTCCATATTCTTACCATAGAATTTCATGGTAAGTTCTATGGTAAGAATATGTTTCCTGCGTGAGATTCTCCCAGTCTTTCCCCTGACTTTCTCTCTGTTTGTCACACTGGCTTTCTTTTCTTCATCTGATGCCTTTGGGTTCCTTTCTGCCTTTGGGCTTTTGCACACCAGGTCTTCCTTCTGGCATAATTGTCAGTTCTGAAGCCTTTGGAGACCTCCCCATCTAAAATGGGCTTTCCTATTCAATCCAGCACCCTTTCCTTTTTAGCCACTGCCACATTTGTAATTTATTTGTGCAATTACATGTCTAATGTCTGCTGGCTCTAAGTTACATCCCCAGCAATTAGTATAATTCCAGGAACACAATAAACTTTCAGTGAATGACTGGATGATAGAGTCTAGGAAAAAAACAAATTTTGCTTTTTATCCCACTACTTCCTTTCATGACCTTTTGCCATAGCCAAAATATGTCACCAGCTATTCTCTCTACATGCCTAGTGTTTTCCTTCTCCCTGCATTACCTCCCCATATCTCCACCAGCAAGCAATTCTAATGCGATTGCCCTCTCATCAGGACAGTTTATCTGCATCTCCCCTAAAGGACTCCTTGATTTCAAAATTGCAGTCCATTTGTGCATGACCCTCTTTTCCATCTTTGGACTGAAGACTCATTAAGGGCAGAGTTGGCCTCTCATTCAGTTTCGTAGCCATTGCAGTGTTTAGCCCAGGGCCCTGCACAGAGTTTGTTTCCAGTACTTCTGTGTTAATTGTCAAATAAATGAAAGTCTTTACCTTTGGAGGACATTTAGCTTCTCTGTAGGAGACTGACAGCTTTGAATTAGTTAAACTGTAGTAATTTGTCTTAAAATGTAGATTGACTCTCTTAAAGAGTGAAATTTCTCAGTCTACAGTTCTTGCATATTAAAGGATGTTTTTTATTTGTAATATTAATGTTATTACCACAGCTTTGTACAGTTAATGACTTTCCTTCATTTTGGTGATCTAATTTGGCCTATCAGCAACTTTTGCAGGGAGGGAGGGTAAATATTATTATCTAGAGATAAGACTGATCTCAGAAAAGTCAAGCAGTTGGCCCAGAGCTCTGTGGCTAACATTTTGATTTCTGTTATACAACTTAAACTTTAAAGTCATTCTTAATGGGATGTGGATCAGAGGGAAGTCTAGGGTGTTGTCATCTTTAGGGTCCACTAGAGATTGCATTAAAATTACTGGGGAAGAGATACAGCTCTTCCTGATTATAAACTTATCCCATGTCTCAAATTCTGGTCTACTTCCCTCATTGAAAATTATTGCTCTGTTTTACCACTGATGTGACTAAATCCTGCCTTTGCAATGGGTCAGGAAAAGATGTTGAAAAAATTGAAATATACTCCTTCAGAATTTCATCTCTGATAAAATGGTGATAAATTCAAGTCAATCCTGGGTTTCATGTAAACTTGACATCTTAGAAAAAGGGCTTCCTTGGTTTCCAGAACTGTCTATTTATTGCCTCTAGAACTTGATCACATTTCATGAGATAGAGAATTTAACACATGCAATTCTTTTTGTGGCATGAAGATAGGTGTTTTTCATCTACAGCAAGAAGAAATTGTGATGACCAGAACTGAAGATACAGGGTGGGACAGGAATATGAATTTATAATTATATCCCTTTGCAGAAAACCATTGGTTCCCCACTCTTCACATTAGCTCAAAAATCCTACTGATATTCGGGACCCACCCCAGACCAATTAATTCAGGATCACTTGGGAATAGAGCTTAGGCATCTATAAGCTCCCAAGTTAATTCCAGTGTAGGTACAGCACAAGCACAGACTGGGAACCATTAAGGTTTTCTATTGAATACACTACCCTAGAACAGACAATTTGTAGAATAATCTGAATGTTGGTTACCTCATTTAAACATTTGAAGGCCCTTTTTTGTTTTTTTGAAAGTAGTTTTGTGTAGATATGCTAGACACCCCATAGGAACTGCTAGGTGTGGCTGCCTGTCTGGGAGAGCCCACACAGTGGCCTCTTGTTTTAGTCTTTAGCGCTTTGATGAAGCTGTTTTCTCAAGAGATGTTAACATTGTTCAGATGTGTTTCTTACTTTTAGTTTCACTATGCAGGACTTTAATCTAATTTTTATGATATTGGAAAGGAACAATTTAATTTGCACGTGTTTCCTGGTTAAATGGCACAATGAAAGGATTCAGAATCTTTTAGATATAGTCATAAGGAATTATTTGATTATCTTAGGATTCTTGATGTATTAAACTAAAATCAAAGTTTATCTTATATATGAGTACAGTTTTTAAGGATGAAAACTATTCCATCTATTTTTCTGAAGAATTACACATACCTGCTTCTTTCATCTTCCTTTGATACTCTGTCTTGAATTGCAGTAAGCTTTCTCTTTCGGTTAAAAATTTCTGGAATAAGCGTCCTTTTTATCAAGTGTGTGTAGGTATACTGGAAAGAATATCTCCCTAACTATTATAGCTGGAGTTTATTCTTGGAGTAAAGCAAAGTCTCTTATAATAGAGATACAGTTTACCTAAGAGTCATATTAATAAGTAAAAAAAAAGATCAGCTTTTTGAATAATATATGAATTCATATGGTATCAGTGATATCTAGGCATTTGGGACAATACATAATTAGTTTCAATTCCCTTTGAGAGGGAGATGTGGATGTTAAAATAAATTGCTGATGAAGCATATACTTTGGAGAACAGTGTGTTTCAAAACTTTGTGCAATATCAGCTATTTCTTTTAATGGTATGGAAATATAACATAAGACCGAGAAGATTTATTAGGGGTAGTTTTAAACCATTCTTATTATATGAAAGTTCATAGTTTGCTTATTTAGGATAGTTACTAAAACAATGATAATGGCAAATATTTATAGTCCTGTTGGGAAAACATTACTTCTGTACAACTTCTGGCACCATTGTTTGTAGCCAATAAACTAACAATAATCATTTCCTTGTGTGTGAATAATCTGTATCACAATATTTAAGCATTAAGTAAGGCTTGGGCATTTAATTATTAAGAATTACTCTTTTATAAAAGTGAACAATGGATGTACTGCAGAAAAATTGGCACTTGCAGTGTAAGAAAACTTAAATGGTGAAATAAATATATTTAGGGAGAGAAGAGGAATAGAACTTATAAAAAGCTGATTTTATTAAGAAAGGGTGAAGAAATGGCCTCTATGAAAGGAACTGTTTTGCTACCAGGAATAAATATTCTAAACTAAATTGTTTTTTCAATGTAGACTCTCTGGTCATTTTTACCTGGAGGACGTTCCTTCAAAGGTTTTGATTTGACCTTGACCTTAGAAATAACTTAGGCTATGATATATACATTATAAAGAGAAAAGACCATGTGGAAGCACAGTTAACTGTGTCTTTTTTTTTTTTTTTTTTTTTTTGAGACACACCAACTAAATTTGTACCTTCTCATCTACTGTACAACTCTACAGAGTCTGAACTATGAAATTGGTATGGGCTATCATCATTGTCTTAAATATGCTCAAAGCTCTTTTTTTTTTCTTGAGAAATGGAGCCCATCACTTAGATGAGGATGAGCATCATTTCAGGTTTGCTTATTTTGACAAACCTTGGGTTTATGATCAGTGCCTCAACCTCATCCAGCCTAAAGAAAATGAGGGGTTTGTTGTGACACTGCTTGGGAAGAAGTCTTCAATTTAGTTTGTTTTTCTGATGACATCTATGGTGTTGAAGTAGAAATATTTAAACACTACAGTTTGTAGAGTAAGTACCTAATGTGCAAAAAGCACCTCTGTGTGGGAGCATGTTCATTTTCTGCAGTTAATTTTTTTTTTAAACTAAAAACAAATAAACTAGTCCAACCACTACTTCTTGTGCCTAAAAAACAAATTGAATAACTAAGCTCTCAGAGTCAGAATCTTCAGCTTTGGCATGACTGAGGACTGCAATTACAGCCTGGTCAGTAATAATGACAGATTTTAGTGTCTGCTTAAGTGTTGGAAACACTAAATTATAGTAAATTGAAAAATGGGTAGTTTATTGTCCTAGAAAAGCATTTCTCAGGGGACAAAGATGATTTAAAATCATTTGGAGATGGTTTTATTCTCCCCACTCTTGATTGAAGGTACAGTAAAATTTCATCTCTTTGCATAGTAATACAAAAATGACAATATTTGTGAGTAGTCTCTTTGGAAGAGAGGCTCATTACCATGTGCTTCTCCATCCTAAACATATCCTTATCATAATTTTTTTAGTACACAGCATTAAACTCAATCTTTTGGAAAATGTCACAAAGAATTTTCTCTATCCAGAGGACTTAATCTTATAAGTCTTTTCAAGTGCTGCTTAAGAGTTTCCAGCTATCCTGTCCTGGGGCATCCACTCCAATGTGTCTTGAGAACTAACTTCTAGAATCTCACATACTGCCAATGAGTATGTATGAAGACTTTAGAAGAACTGGAGGTATCACTAATGACAGATACAAACACAGCATGGGATTTTTTAAAAGAGGGAAGGTATGCATTCTGTAATCCAATGAGCTTGACTCCCATATTCTAAACAGACAAAATGGTACTAATCACAGAACATCATATGGAGGAAAAGTGAAAATGAAATAATGGTCTGACTTGTCAGTCACCCCTATTTTTGATAGGAGTGTCATTTGGTAAAGGGGTGGCAGCACATAGCATCAGTATATGGAGAGAAACTGTGTGTACTTGAAAAGATGAGGTATGGGGTCATATGAAGATGGATTCTAATCCTGGATAAAACTCATTTGTTATGGGATATTGGGGAAACCATTTTGACTTTCAGCTTCAGTTTCTGCATCTTTGAAATATACTCAGAAAAAATCCCTACCCTCACTGCCTTTTGCAGTTGGAAAAGGGACAAACATGAAAAGCTAAATGGAAATATTTTGTTAAGCTTGTAAGTCTAGATGGGCATTAATTATACATAATGACAAGAACAGCCAGTAACTGGGTTAAAGGAAGATGTATAGGGGCATTTCAAGCTATGCCATAACGAGAATAGAACCTCCTTCGTACTGTGTTTTCAGGCCCATCCAGAGATGCTAAGCAGAGAACCTGGAGAGAAAAGTGGATCATGATCTCTGGATTCTCTCACTGATTATCCAGGAGTTGGGGGAAGAGACCAGAAGGCATATATGGCCTCTTTATATGATCTTTAAAAATACTACAAAACATATATTGACCAGGTTATCACAAGTGTGAGGAAATGAGCCTCTGCATTCAATGGAGGCTTCTTTACCCTAAGACTAATTTTTAGTTTTAAATATCATAAAATTTCTCAATCAAGTAGAAAAATAAACAAAAGGATATTGCAAACACCATTGTACCAGCCACTCAGATTTAATAAGGATTAATCGAAGGCTTAACCTTTCACCAAAAGGTTTTTTGTTTGCTTGCTTGCTTTTTTGAAGAAATAGTACATGTTATGTTCAACATGGTAAGTTAAACATACTTCTTTCTTTGGGGAAATTCCACTTAAATGATGGTCTATTACTGATCATTTAAAGACAGGCGTACATTTAAGGAGAGAGAGAGAATAGACTAGGATGCATTGGTGGATCAGATATGTCAAGAACTTTCTGAAAAATAGTAAAGAGAGAAATAATAACTGAGTTGTTAGCACTGAGAAGTCAGCACCTAAATATCAATCTGACCCTGAAGATTTAAGGTTTGGAGGTAGCAGGGTTCTTGTGAACTGGGATGAAATTTGTGCCTTTTCAAGCCTGATTCATAGTGGGGTAGGGAAGGGGAGCATGGGTGGAATAAACGAACTCTAGATAGGGCAGAGGAGTGGGAGGGAAAGGTAGGGGGCAGGGGGTTAGCAAGGATGGTGGAATGTGATAGACATCATTATCCAAAGTACACATATGAAGACATGAATTGGTGTCAACGTACTTTATATACAACCAGAGATATGAAAAATTGTGCTGTATATGTAATAAGAATTGTAATGCAAAAACAAAATTATGCCTTTTCTGAGATGAAGCCTGTCCAGGATTGAGACCATTGGATTCTTCTCTGCATCACCCCCACCTATCTCAGAGCATTAGGCAAAGCAGCACAGGGGACAGGCTTATTCAGAACACAAGTGCTCAGTAAAATCAGCTACCTGAATGATGAGATGCCCTCCCTTCTCCTCATGACAAGGGCAGAGTCCTGAATTCCTTCCCTTCTAAAGCATGAATGGTCAAGAAACAGCATAAACCATATAGATAAAATGTTTATTTTTCTATTCTCTCTTGTTTAAAAGTCTTCCAAATGGAAAAAAAAAAAAGGCACAGATTTAATCATCCCTCCTGTTGGTCACCATCACCACTAGTACAACCTTTAGCTCCTATCACCCAACTAAGAGCAAAGAGCGTATGGTACTTGTTTAGTGAGTAACTGTTGGTGGTACATAGTTAGAAAAGTGCTCAATCATTACTGCAAGTTATTCTTGTTCACTGAGACTATTTCTATTTAAGATGACATGCCTTTCCCCTTTCTTTTTTTTTTTTAAAAAAAAAGAAAAAAAACTATTAATAACATATTAATAGGTATTATTTAGATAACTTAGAATCTAAATTACAAAGACCTACTGAAGTGGGTCCTAACATGCATTCCTTCCAGAGTGCTTTCTAGATAATATGTCATATACATACTATTCACCTACATGTTAACCATAGACATACACTTGTAACATTAAAGATAGGAAAGATGCCTTAAAGATCAGAGTGTTCAAGATGTGTTTCTCAATCAGCTGACAAACTGATGCTAAATGAGGTAAGGAATTTGTCTGAGAATACCCAGGTACACCCAGAACCAGAGGTGTAATTCTTGAAAATAATCTTTGATTATCAATGAGAATATATATTAACCACTTCCAATTTGTAAACCACATTGTGGGATTTGAAAGGCTATATAAATAGAAAATAATTACTAGAAATTAATAGGAATTTTTAAGACCCCAGGTAGATAAACTTATTCAATTCACTGTCAAATTGCTCATTCATTCCCCCCTGAGTGTTTGACTTTATGATAAAACATCACTCTTGGTCAGCATCCTAACCATCTATGGTTCCAGTGTTAGAATTATGATTCTCCAGTGGAGTGCTCAATGTAAGAGATAAGAGAATCCCTGGAGAAGAAGTGTATTTTTTCAAATCACACAAGATATTAACAAATATGTTGCTCAAATAAACTCTGTGGATTTGGAAAAAAAGTAGAAAATTACTTCTAGAGATTTATATGTTTTAACTGAGTAAAGGAACCTGACTTAGGAAATTAGAATAAAATATGAAGATGCATACAAATCAGAGTAATCATCTTATTTCTAAAATTTAAGCAGATTCCTAAGAGCAGAAGCATGATTCCCTTATAACTTTTCTTCACCACTAAAGAACCTCAGATCATTCATGCTCCTCTTTCTAGCCTAAGAACATTTTTTTTTTTTTTACTGAATTTCATTGTAAATGTTTATCCATTTCAGAGAAATGGATACATTTCTCTTTCTTGGAAAATACTTAAAGTATAAGATTTCTATAAATGTTTCCTAATATTCCAAATTATAGTTGTATTTTATATTTATATACAGCTGATGGTCATTTTATGTCATTTCATAAGAATGCTTTTATTGGGAGTGCCTTGAATCAAATCAAAGTTAAGTATTTAAGCTGACTTCTGGTCAGTTACACTGAGATTGGTCTTGTAAATGAATAATTTATCATGGAAATGGCTTATATGGTAAAGGAGCACAATATCTGGAAGAATATTGCCAGGAAGGTTTATGGAAACACATTCTATGATTTTTTTCAAGTATATTTTTTAATGTTTAAAATTTGAAGAAATCAATAAGTATCCACTCTCAAGGACAGTATGTGATTTCCTTAGCAACACTGGCTCCATTCAGGGGTGCAAAGGTGCCAAGGGAGGTCTGTTGTGCTTCAGGGCACTGCCTGTGCTCTTATTCTGCTTAAAACCCTTACTTCTTTGCTTTATGAGGTCCCTTCCCCTTCCGGTCTCTGTTGGAATGCCACTTGCAGCTCCTCAAACTAAAATATATTTCCTTGTTATTCTTTCTACCAGTACCACTTTTCCTTTGTAGCAGTTATCATAATTTTAAGCTTTATATTTTATTCATTATTTATTTACATATTCAATGTATTTTTTTCACCTCTGTTTAACTTTGTCTGGTATATAGTAGATATACAATTAAGTATTATTTCATAGCATAAAGAAAACACAATTCTGCTTATAATGGGCATTTCCACTCTGTGTTTATCTTTTTTTAATTTTTTTGTTGGTTCTTTTTAGTTAAGTATAACATTAAGATATGTTCTGATATAGTCAAAAAAATATGCAATAGAATTTGCCTTATTCAGTTCCCTCACCCCCTCACCCCCTCCTATTTCCTTGTACTCCTCTCTTTCTCTCTACTCTACTGACATTTCTGAAATTTATTTATAGTGTTTTTTTTTTAAGTTAGTGTTATGCGGATATACTTGATGTTGGGATTCATCATCCTATACTCATGTATGTACATACAGAAATTCGGTCAGATTCATTCTGTTGTTTTTTCCTTTTCCAATCCTTTCTTCCTTTCCTCAACCCCCTTCATCTACTCTGTTGATCTTTCCAGTATTTTGAAGAAATTCCCTCTCCTTTTTTTTTTCTCCCCATTTTCTTTTTCTTTCTGGCTAAAACGTCTTTGTGGTTTCAGTTTTGTTATTGGCTCCAGTTATTATTTATTGTGTCTTGTCTACTCTTGAAATACACAGTGATATGCTAATATTGATGAAAATTAATATGAAGTTCCTGGTGATGAATAAATTTGACACTTTGTTTTTCTAGTTCATTTGAATTAGAAATCATAGTAAGGCTTACAAGATACAAAACACATATGGGATGGTTGTGCAGCTTTGAAGGATGCAAATTGTAGGAGAAATTGTATATAGCTAGCATGGGTTAATATGAGAAAATGATGAGATGTGAGATGGAGACAATATTCCAAAGGGTTTAGTGAAGTTGTGATTTTATCCTGGAGCTTAAATAAGTAGTAAAGCTTTCATATAAGACATTAATATAAAGAGATAGACTACTTTTGTTTTATTTTTTAGAAAAGCTATTTTGTATAGTGATGGCTAAGATGGGCTGGAGGAGAATATCTAGAGACAGAAAGCTCTGTTTAGGAGCTATGGTAACCCAGGTAAGATATAACAAAAATTTAAACCATTGCTAGCCAGGGAGATGGGGGAGGGAGGAGGGATAGGGAGCACAATTGTCATTTGGGAGGCACACAGCAGAAGGGCTTACTGTAGTCAGTAGGTGACAGGTGGTTTGGGATGAGCAGAGAAGAACAAAATTTGTAATCTGAGGTTGTCTTTCAGATGTGTTCTCTTTCTCTTTCACACACATTGTCTTTTCTTGATCTCTCATTCTGTTGTATCTTCTCCTATTTTATTGTCCCCTCCCACCAGTTTATCCTTTCTTTTTCACATTTAGTTTTGCTTTTATTTTTCCCTTAGAGTACTTTCATTAAAACTTTTTCCAAGAAGAACATACCTCTGTACAAGGTTGCTTCATATAATATTTTTTTTCTATAAGCATGCTCTGAAAGGATGCTCTACTTAAAGAGAATGTTTTAAGATCAAAGTCTGTAGATTTATCGAAAGTTACTTTCGTGTTTTACACCTTCACCAGATGTTACTGAGTCACTGAAAATAAGGGATGATAAAATTCCAGAATTTTATAAATGAAAACAATCTTTTGAACAAAGTTAGAAAATAAATTCAGTTTCATATATTATTTATTGGTTGCAACAAAATTAGTTCTTCAAAATGTCTTAGATAATGTTAGTGTTCTGTATTTCAAAGTAAATTCCCCAAACTAAGAGGTGATTTTTGAGTGCTACTGGTCTTGGCTGTGCTGAAATATAATGTGTCATTGTCTCTGGTTTGATTGGGAGGGTTCACCGGCATTGTGCTCATTTTGATGTCTTAGCGGGGGGAAAAACAAACTGAGTGATGCCGTTTTAGCATAGTTATTTTCCGTATCTTTGGAACCTTGACTTTAGTGATATTAAACTGTAAAATTAATAATACTGGAACTCCCCTGTCTTGTTATTTGAGATGATAAATGTCCCTAAACTCTATGAGAACAGGTCTTTCATTGTACGTTTGTCCCCTGTAATAGCCCTTATCCCTGGAACAGTGCCTGGCACCATAATATTTAAGGATGAATATGTTAAAGTTGCTTATTATAGTCAGTTTTCACCTTGACATAATAAGTGATTTTTGAATGACAAAATTAGAGAAATAAACATCTGTGTAAATGTTATCAACAATGTGAATCTTTAAACATGTTCAATTAGTTTGTTACTCTGTGTATTAGCCAATTGCTAATGCTAATGTTTTGAGTATCCAGTGATTAAACATTCTCTCAATATATTGATAAAGATGTGAAGCTAAAATTAAGATGCAGGCCCCCCTATATCAGCCACTCCCCCAATTGAAAGCAGTCCTATAAAGGATGTAAGACTTTAATCTCAGGAGATGAGATGAAAATAATAAGGAAATAGTTATATTTTTATTTCTTCATTTACATATTGAATTTTTTTATTACATTTATGCTAGAATCTGCTAAAGAGAATTTAGAATTCATAAACCTGAATCTGCTTCTGCAAGTCTGAGAAACTTCATTGCACTGTTTTTCGGGATGTTGTTGTTAGGCTGTGTGGAACAAACAGCTGGTTCATCACCTCTTTATGAAGGAAACTTGCCAGGATCTTCTGCAGGGGCTGGGCAGGATTAGGACTTTGCTGGTCTTTGAGTCAGTTCTTAGAACTCTACTTTCAGTCCTAAATTTTCAAATTGTATCAGAGAAAACATTATCTATAATGAGACTGTTGTTGGAAATAAAGCCCAAAGCTTTCCTTTTCTCGGACCATGTTTTAAGCAATTCTATTGAGGATCTCCTACTAGCCCCTGCTCACCAATGAACTTAAAGAGTTTCAAGCTCTATTAAAGATTTTGGAGAGTTCATAATAATGGAATTTGCTTTTCTCCCGATTTATTTTGTGGAAGCCACCAGAAATAAAGTGTACTTCTTAATTGTTCAGTTAAAAATGTATAGTTTCCTTTACCAAATTGCAATTCTCCTAACTAGAACTTCATTTGCATTTCTACTGCCCTAATCTCAAAGACACACCATTTTTGCTTGTACATTAAGTTGAATTAGCTTTTATTATAGGAGGAGAAAAATCACTTTTAGGTATATAATTTGGCTCTGACTTTTCTTATACTGTTTTCAAAAAGGTTACTTAACTATTTTTTTTTGATGCATTTCTCTACACATCCCACAATATCAGTAACTGAATCTTTAATTCCCTTGTTATAACAGAAAGAATTTCTTGAATTCTTGCTACAGTTCCACCATCCTCATATTATGCTTTTACAGCAATTCCCTAGACTCATGGAGGTGAAGGATGAAGTTTATAATGGTACTGAATACCAAACTGTTGCTTGATTTATTCAGGAAGGTTGTTATATGCTGGGATCAAGTGACAGCTTAAAAGCTAGTATAATTCATCATCATCAGTTAATTTTCACTGGGTGTCCACTGGGTGCTAAACATCATACAAGGCTCTTTGTCAGCATGTATGTGCCTGATAAGGTTGATGGAATTCTAAGAATATGGAATCTTGTCCTTAAGGAACTCTCTGTGCAATGAATTAGGCAAGTCAGCAAATACATGGTGTTGTCAAGCTCTGTGTACAACATGTCTGTAACTAAAAACTCTTTATTTTTGCAAACGTTTCTTGTCAGTAAATTAAGACAGCATTCTCATTAATATCTATATTGCCACCAGGAGAAAGGAATGTTGGATAGACCAAGCATAGGTGATAAATCTGGTCCTGTCCTTGACTTACCAGCACATGTTTATTCTTGTGTAGACAAGTGGATGTTTTTCTCCATACATGAGAGTTCACATTGTTTTTACCTAATGAGATTCAGTTACCTCTCTCACAAACATAGATGTACTTTGTATTTCCCCAGTGAGAGACAACTCAAAGCCATATCCAGATGATGCATATAGAGACAGTGTCATGTTGTTCCACAGACCTCTAAGTGATGTATTATTTCTCCTCTGAAATGACTCAGAAATCTACCCTAGATCATATCTGGATGTCACTCCTCATGTTCCTGCAACATATGTCTTAAAGCATATCTGTATAATAGTGTAATAAGAGAACCACAGTGTAAACCTAAAGTAAGTGCTCATTTAGGGAATATACAATATTCTGCTAGTTAGGGATGGTGTGGAAGACGGTATGATCAGGGTCTAGCCTATGCTCTCATTGTTGAATTTCTTCCCTGATCTTGGCCTGAGTTCTGTGGCCAGCAGATTTGTTGTCTGCAGGACTTTCTGCTAAGAAGCTTTCCCTTGTTTGATGTCCTTCATGACCACCTTTGAGAAAAGGAAGAGTCCCTTGAAAGAGCCTCCACAGTTCTCCTCTAGTAGGTAACAAGGATTTAGGCTTAGGCATTATCTCAGGGTAGAATAATCACATGTCTTTAGTATAATTTCTTTAATGTTTTTGTTGCTTGTTTATCAGTTGCCTTTTTTTTTTTTTTTTTGGAGGTGTCAGTGGAAGAGACTCCATTTTCTGATAACTGTCACCAAAGGAGTCCCTAATGATCTTTGACTCCTATACCTTGCCTTGCCACTTTGGAATTCTGGATTCTCCCAACTCCCTCAGTCCCCATTGAATGGTTTCCTGTTATCTTGTTATCTGCTCTGTTTCTGTGGGTGGTGAGGCTTTTCCCTGGTGTTATTCTTCCCTGGGCTTTGTGTCTTCTGAGTGATCTGCAAGGGATTAGGGAGAGATTTAAGACAGCCTGGAGTTCTAGGATCCCACAGTTCTTTCGCCTCCCTAACATCCCTATTCCATTTTACAGCACTTTCATTAGCACACCTAAATTGAGACAGTAGCAAATAATTTGCTGGTGTTTAGCTAACATACATGATTATCTGAATTTTAGCCATCTCAGATTGTGAGCTGCCAGGACTGTTGCTGGAGGTTGTACATCTGTGAATTGCACAGAAGCATTCTGGGTCTGAACTCACCAGAGTTTGTACGCTGGCTTGGGTGGATTTTTGAAATTTGTCTATGTAGAAGGATGTGCTGTTTTCGATTTACACAGTAACAAACTTATTTGCATGTCATTAGCAATAGCTGTGTTGCTTACAGGTGAAACATCTTTTAATAAAGTTGCCTGCTTTTGCTAGTTGCCTTTCACCTTGGACAATTAAGAGTTTTTTGTTTTATTGTTATGATTACTGAAGGTTGTAGGAAGTCCAGTATACCAGTCCATGAGCCATTTTCTGCAAAGTACCCTTACAGTCTATCTTCAACATACACAAGATCTGCATCCTAAGAACCAATGGCAGCTACTACTTTAGTACTATTTGGAATTGACTATTGATTATTCAGCCAGGATGGAGGGATCTCTTTCTGCCCCCATTCTTGCCTTTTCTTAGCTGACTTCACATTTCAACAATATACTCTTAATGCAGATTTTGATGTTGGTTCAGAGTTCTTAGTTTCAAGTATTTTGGCTTGTATCCTTTCCTTGTCTGGGGGTCTGCATAGCATAAAGAAGATAAAGAGACCCCAAAATGGGCTGGGTCTAGGACCTAGATCACAAGGCAATTCTGCATGGTCCAAATGTCAACATTGACACCTATGTGCTGCATGCTTCCTGATGGCAGGTCTTCTTATGTTTGTTGTGGTCCTTGCATGCCATGATCAGCATGGAAATCCTCCAGGTAAATCCTGAAGTTTTATATATGTGAAGTTTTTGGTTTATACTTTATCCTTCCCACCAATTTCAACTATTATCTGCTCGGATTTTACTGAAAGGTATATCTCTTGATGTTTGTAGATGCTGAATTTGGTTAAAAAAAAAAAGTATTTCTGAATTGTTATTTAAGATTATAATATTTGAATAATCCTATCCCATTGTGATAGACTTCCAGGGACTTCTTAAAATTATTATTTAAAAATAAATACAAATAGTGATTAAAAAATCTTTATGGTGAAACATAAAAAAAATTGAAGAAATGTTTTTCAGATAGTCTGGAGACCAAATAAAGTAGTAGCTAGCTGTTCTGTACTTATGGCCTTGCTCTTGCTTTTAGAATTCAGATTAAAACTTCTGTTTATTGAGACATATTCAAACAATAGTAGGGCTTTTCAAACTTCCGCTTGTCCATGAATCGATTCTTTAAGAAACCAAAGAGATATCTTTTTTAAAATCCTTTTCTTTAACAATCACAGATGTATTTGTCCTGAATATTTCCATTATGACCTATTAGAAAACTCAGCAGTGAGTCTTATAACCAAATGAAGGCATTATTCCCTGTAAAGCTTATGTCTTATAAAAATTCTGTATGTGAAATGGATTTTAGAAAGATCATACACTTAATGCCAATTTTTTATTGAATTAATTTTTTTTATGATACAGAAACACTAGGCTATTTCTTCTGAAAAATACTTATAAACACATCTGAATTTATTTATTTAGTTATATTCATTATACAATTACAAGTAATTACAGGCAGAGATCATTTTTATCAGTTGACTCTAATGATGGAAATACCTTCTGAGTCAGAGAGCAATGAGATAACAGAACCTAATACTGTCTTACCATGAGATTATATGAGAAACAGTATGATATGTTTTGAGATTCTCTCTCTCTCTCTTTCTTAGCACGCATACAAACACATGCGCATACACACACACACACATATATCTGGTAGATGACTATCCATATGAAACCTGATACTTAAACTGAATATATTCTGTTCTCAAATCCATGAGTGATGGACTCATATTATCCAGATAAGTTAGCTAGAAACCATGATAGATCATAAGGCCAAATTTGTCATTCATTTGAAGATAAAAGCAAGCATTAGGGATAAAACTATGCTAAGAGCCAATATAGTAGAGGTTTTTGATCTTCATTGATGTAGGGTCTGTGGCATTTTTAGTAATACATACACATTTTAAAGGAAATGCCAATGTATTCTTTAAAAATTGTTATTTTTAAATTTCTTTTCTATCAAGTTGTGGTTTTTCAGAAAAATGCAAAATAACGTTACATATTTATTTGAAACATCTTTATTTGCAAAGAGGTTTGAGGTTGATTTATAGGAAAATGAAGAATTAGAAACACAGTAACATAGACTTAAAAAATAAAGCCAAATAGTAAACCAGAAAGAAATGGGAAGAAATTATGTAGGGAAGGGAAAAACAAGGGTCTGAGATCGGAAAGTCAGGCCTCTCCAAAGACCCACCAGGACCTATCACTCTCTCTCACTTTGTAAGTGAAGGTCAGAATGCCCCTAAGGAGTGAAGTTACTCTCTTAAGACCAAAGAACTAGAAAATTCTGACTCTGGAAGTCAAACTCTAGTTTGTCATGTTTGAAGTCTATACATGTCCCATGATCTGCTTTTACCAGGATCTTATTTTAGGGAACCTCTAGCAGTCATGAACATTAGCCCTTCCATAAAAGAGACCAACTTATCTCAGGTATCCTGGGACTGATCTGGTTTTAAAACTGATTTCCTTGTTCCAAGACATCTCTTAGTCCTGTGCAAACTGGAATGGCTGATCATCCTTCCTTATAAAAATGTGATGGGATTTGATGTAATTGTCTTCAAATGGCAAACTAAGACTGAGATGGCTACTTTTCCTATAGAACTACATGATCACATTACTGTATCTTAGCAATAGTCCCATGTTGTATTGTAAACATTGCTTTTTTAAGATTAGTCACAGGGGATGTGTTGAACAGGGTCTTTCTACAGCTACTGATAGATTATTTCTATTGCGAGCAGACCTTCACTTAAAGATTTCTTCATTGTGAAAAACTGGTGTGTTTGGAGTCATTTGAGCTATGGACCATTTATATATATATTACACAGATATTCATTGTACATACTGTTAACAGGCCTTAGTAGAAGCTGCTAATGTTTTATAAGGCATCCCAGTGTTCACTGTCACTTCAGTAGGATGAGAGTTAACTTTTTATGTAACTATGGGAGATGAGCATACTGGGTCAGTGGGAGGCTCTGCTCCCTGCTGCTATACAGATCCTTCTGTTTGGTCTCTTCAACCTCCCTTAAGAAATTTGCCTTAGCTGTGGTCAAAGCTGGGTTGCTGCCAAGTACAAAAAAGAAAGCCATGGAGAAGGCACACCCAAACCTTAAGGCCCAGGCCCAGAAGTGGCAGAAATAAGTTTCTCATTCCTTCACAGGGAACATGGGTACATGAAGCTAATGTCAAGACTGGAAAATAGGATTAGCCATCTGCACTGGACAACGGGGGAAATGGATTTTGGTAAAAGCTTGCCAGTCTCCTCCTGCAGGCATAATTTAAATATGCTTAAGAATTTTCTAATTTTTTTTTTTTTTTTTTTTTTTATGAAATGCAGAAAAACGATTGCCTCTCCAAACAACTTTTAACATTCTCTCTTTTTGTCTGAGATAGTAGTACCTCCCATTGCCACTTGGTGATTTCTTTGATAATAATGTAAACTGAATTCATGTTAAGGATGATGTAAGATGTGATAAAGTCTTGAAAAATTCCCTCCATTCTGTGAGGATTTGTTTCTCAGGAATTGATTGGGATCCTCAAATTGATCACTGTTGCAGAAAAGCTTAGAATTCCAGAATATATTTTGATATGTTAAATATATCCATTAAATAAAAGGAAGATGGAAAATGGGATATATGACGAGAGTGCAAAAGCTCAAGAGTTAAGTGAAAATTTTCAGAAGACCCTGGGAGGGGAACAAAGGAGACATTATAGTAAATACCAGGTGCCTGCAGACTGTGTTAAGTAATAGCCTAGAAGTTCACCTTGGGGCATCCAACTGATGAAAAAGTGGGGCATTAGCACATTTATATTAGTTGATTTTAGCCTAAATTTACTTTATGGAGCAATAAAAAGCTAATGTAGTTTTATCATAAGAGTCCTATTGGAGTAATGTTTTATCTTTTTAAAGCTGTTGTATATACATGCATATTTTAATGTATATCAAATTTAATATGCCATATTGTATATGTGAGATGCTATTTTTACATATACATTCATATATATGTTTATATATAATGTCTACCTTTCTTCTGAGTGTGGGGAGTATATGTGCATGCGATGTATATATGTATGTGTGCTTGTCCCATAGCAATCATATAATAACATAGTCCTGGGCACCCAGTAAAAACTCAGTAACTATCCCTGGGAAAAGTAATTTAGACTTACTCCAAATCATCTCCCCCTTCATTTTCTATATTGTCCATTCTCTTGATGACAATTTTAAATCCTAGGCATTTAGTTTTATTTTTCCTATGTGTACATCAACCACTTAAGCTTACAAAGTGGCATGAGAATCCTTTTGTAATTTTATTAAATCTGACTTTTATAAAGAGACTAGTGACTGAAGATGATTTGCACAGGTTAATAGATTATATGCCAAAGCAAAATGTTGTTTTGTGTTGCTATACCAGTGGCTGTAGTTTCAAGTATAGTTATTACTAGTTAGAATATCACCTGTATTTAAAAAAAAATATATCAAAAGAAGTTCATGCTATTGACTCATTTACTCTCATATTTATTCTTCTTATTGAAAATCACCAGACCTAATTCTATTGGTCTCCTTCCTGATTGAAAACATTTGAATCTAGAAAGCACAGCATTTCTTAAGACATTTGTAACTATTCATCATGGATATTAAAATTACAATCATACTGCATTGTGTGAGCAATGATTTTTTTTAAAAAAACTCTTTACACATATGGGAAGCGGGTGACCAATGCTCTCCAGGTTTGAAGATGCTGAATGTTCTTATAACTGGTATTTGAAATTTTGATGTTATTGCATTCGTTACTGAATATCAAGAATACATTTTTCCCTCGTATAGAGTAAATTTGAAATGGGGTCTTTTGTAGAAGCACCCGTCCTGTTTAGAGTGATATAACAGATGCTGAATGTTCACATATCAAACAAAATGCTGGCTTTCTGTAGAAAAGAGGTGTCAAAAAGTTTCTTTGTACCTTTAACGCATGTGATTATGTAGTACAAAATGCAGAGTTTGTAAAATTTCTTGAATATACAGGCAAAAAAAATGAATAATTCAAAACAACTCATAAGTTCTACATTCTATTGTCCCTTTATAACGCAGGCAGAAGATAGCAAGGCGCTCCCAATAGAGCTGAATTTGCACAAGTTACACCTCTGAAAATGCCAGATGGTCTATGGTCTACTTTTGAGAGCTGTCACATATGTAAAGATTTGAAAAAAGAAAGACAGCTGAATGAGAGCAGTGGATCATTAAAGGGAGAGCGAGGGTCCCTAGGCATCATTTGTGTTTTAAGAAGCATTGTGTCATTCCCATATTAACGTGCTTTTTCTCTTTCTTTCTTTCTTTTTTTTTTTAAAGCCATACACAACTTCTACACAAATAAGGAAAAGAAATCTGTTTCAAACCAAATAGTTGTGGTTTAATTGCTCAGACGGTTTTGTTCTTTATTTGAAAATGAAAGCATGTTTCCTACATGGTTGTAATTGTAATTTTACTGTTACCTTGAAATCATACCATGAAAAATGATCAACCAAGTTAATTTAATGTCTGTTGAGACAACTAATATAACTAGGATTTATCCAGTTTCCATTTCACTTACTACACACATCTGGCAAAATTATTCAACTAAAAAAATGTTTTAATGTTAAAAAATGGAGTAAGGAGGTAATTTTGGGTACCTTATCATAAGATAAACCACACTAAAAGCAATTAGGTGACAGTGAAACATAAATTATGTACTATCATTTATCTGCCAACAGAAATAGAGGTTGTTTTCAAGATTGAAATGTAGGTAAATAATTAAGGATATCACTTCAGCCATACTCAGTAATTTGCAAGGAGTCTATTTTGATAGTAGAAAAAGGTCAAATTTGTCAATTTTAAAATTTGGTGGCAAGACACAGTTGCCTTTTACCACTTTTATTTTTATTTATGGAGAATGTTTAACTCTTACACTAATAATTCTGAGTTATCTTGGATTATGGAATATGATGGGACAGTTTTGATTGATGAGGACTCTCCCTAGCATTGACCAATGACATTTCAATTTAGCCAAGTTCTCAGATTACTTAAATTATTCTTCTGAGGGGAAAAAAAATGGCCTGAAACATTTCATATATTTGGGGAGATTACTAGAAAGTGCTCTAAAAAGAACACCAAATGAGGTTTAAATGCCTTCTTTGGCATCCTTTTAAATACATATGCATAACTAGCTTTAGGTTCAATAGCAGTCATTAGGATGTCATTCCGGTTGATACAAGAAGTTACAGCAGTAGCAAATTAATCTCTAAATCAAACAATTGCACATCCATAAGAAACAGAGCTCCTGTTTTAGAAGGCTTGATTGCAGATTTTGGTCATGAGAAGGATCATGCAGCTGCTTAACAGAGAGCAAGCTTTTCTTCTGTTTCTTTTCATTCCATTTTAGGAGAAAAGTATTTTGGTATCTTTTATGACCATTACTTTGAGTATTCCCAAATATTTACTTTTTTACACAATTATTCCCCTTGTTTATCAAAATAGAACTGAAAAACTATAAGAGGATTTCATATATTAGTTTTATAAATCAGGTATTAAGGTTAATAGGCTTGGTATGAAAGCGTGCTTTTTCTGGCTAAACAACAATGATGTTTTTTTCTGGAAGTATTGCACATTTGTGAGTAGAGTATTTTGATATGTTAAAACGCTTTTCTTCGGGGTAGGATGAAGACTTAGGATATGTGAATAAGTACTGAAGGGAAAAATGGTGTGCCAAAGACTCACTCAAGTACATACTTCTTTTGTGTGTCAAAAAATATGTACCAAGTCTTAGCTAGTTGAGACAATAATCAGATAGCTTTGCATGTGATATTTTTTCTAACTTGAGTAGTTCTTTGTTGTCACATGTGATTTACATTTCATAATTGTTCATTATCATAAGTAGTCTAATTCAAAAAGCAGCTTTGGATTTTGGAATACCCAGAAATTATGGAATAATAAATGTTGACATTGAATATATTTGTTCTTACTGATTTTTGTTGTTGTTGTTGTTGAAAAGCTGTGATTTATGACTTTGCTTAAGATCTACTCAATCAAATTACAGGTTGATTTTTTCTATATTTGTAATTGGTGCATTACAATTATATGTAATGGTGAGATTTGCTGCTACATATTTGTATATGCACACAACATAATAACTTTTCATCAATATCTTTCCCCGGTATTTCCTCTTTCCCTTCTCTCCTCCCTCCCCTAGTCCCTTTCCTCTAGTTTGCTGATCTTTCTGCTACTTATTTATAGTTTTTTAAATTAGTGTTTTGTAATGTAAAGATTTCCTGTGGTATATTCATATATGTACATAAGAAAGTTAGATCAGATTCATTCCACTGTCTTCCTCCATTCCATCCTTCCTTCCTTCCTTTAATTCCCCTTTGTCTACTCCACTGATCTTTCCTCTATTCTCTTTTTTTTATATCCCACCATGTTATTTTGGATTAGTTTCTACATATCAAAGAAAACATTTGAATTTGACTTTTTGGGACTGGCTCATTTCACTTAGCATAATAGACTCCTCTTCTACCCATTTACCTACAAATGCCAAAATGCTATTCTTTATGGCTGAGTAATACTCCATTGTGTATATATACCACATCTTATTTATCTATTCATTTGTTAAAGAGCACCTAGGACACCTCCACAGTTTAGCTACTGTGAATTGTACTGCTATAAACATTGATGTCATTGCGTCACTGTAGTATGCTGATTTTAAATCTTTTGAATATATATATATATATATATATATATATCNTATATATACCAAGGAATAGGAGAGCTAGGTCAAATTATGGTTCCATTCCTAGTTTTCTGAGGAATATGCATAGTGCTTTCTGGAGTGGTTGTACCCAACAGCAATGTATGAGTATATCTTTTCCCCCACATCCTCGCCAACATTTATTGCTACTTGTATTCTTGATAATCACCATTCTGACTGGAGCCAGATGAAATCTCAGTGTAGTTTTAATTTGCATTTGTTTAATTGCTAGAGATGTTGAATATTTTGTCATATATTTGTTGACCATTTGTATTTTCTTTGAGAAGTGTCTATTTAGTTCCTTTGCCTATTTATTGATGGTTACTTGTTTGGGGGGTGTTAAGGTTTTTGAGTTCTTTGTATATCCTGGATATTAGTGCCCTATGTGAGGAGCAGGAGGCAAAGACATTTTCTCATTCTGTAGGCTCTCTCTTCAGAGCTCTTGATTGTTTCCTTTGCTATGAAGAAGAACTTTCTAATTCAACGCTATATCACTTATTTATTTTTTATTTTACTTCTTGTACTTTAGGAGTCTTGTTAAGGAAGTCATTTCCTGAGCCAACCTGTTGGAGTGTTGGACCTACATTTTCTTCTAGCAGTTGCACTGGTCTTTTAGGAAGTGAACACCAGAGCCTGCACCCCACTGCCAAGGCCAAAAAACTCTGCCTCTCCAATGACTGGAGGGTCTCCACTTCCCTCGTGTGGCTGACACCTTGCATTGGTAACTTTCTGAATGCAAGCGTGGCAGAATCTAGCTCGTATATCTGCCTGTAGCTACTGAGGTGTCATGGAATGTGATACAGGAATTTACCAAAATCTGTATGTTCAGTAGTGCTGGTAGCACAAACAGATATTCACCATTTTTGTTTCATTTTCATTATTCAAAGAAGTAAATTCACTTGTCCTTCTAAGTGTCATGTTATTAAAACGGTCTCTGATATTTTCACTATAAATGTTCTGCTTTTCATATGTTGGTATTTACTGTATCTGGAATTTTTGTGTATGAGGCACAATGCACATGAATGTGTATCTACCTGCATGTTTGGAATTGACTGTTCCATTGGTTTATCTGTCTGTGCCTGGTCAAACGCCACACCATGATTTCATACCAAGATGTCATATCTAATAATTAAGTTCCACTATCCTCTTTGTCTTCCTTAAAATTTACTGGTGGTTCTTGACTCCTCTTCTTTATTTTTGGATCAGCTTTTCCATTTCCATAAACAAACTTGTTAGGAATGTTAATAGGAATTTCATTAACTAAATAAACTGGGAAGAATTAACATATCAATAGAATTCACATACTTATACTCACTCCTTTTATTTGAGTCTATTTTATGCTTTTCAGTAATGTTTTGTCATTTTTTTTACCATAAAAATCTCTGCCCACTTTTTCGTAGTGTAATTATAGACATTTAACAGGCTTACTTTTTTTTTTTGTGGGGGAAGGGGAGGATCTTTTTTTCTTTCTTTTTTCTATTGCCAGGGTAAAGAGTAAATTTTCTTGTATATTTCTTGATTGGCTACTGTTGGCGTATTGAAACATTGTTGATTTTTATGTGGTTGATCCTACATACTGCATAAATCTTGCTAAATTCTTAATTTTTTTGAAAGTATAGTTTTTAAAGAATATTCCAGAACATTTGAGTCTGTGCACATCTCCACAATATTGTTTCTTCCTTTCCAGAATGCAGACCTATTCCCCCCCACCCTTATTGATTGCTTATGCAGGGAATTCAGTGCCTTGTTGCCTAGGAGGGGTGAGTGGGCATTCTTAGCTGGGTGCTGACCTGAATGGCAGTATTTCTAACTGCCAATGTTGTTTCAGTTTAAAGGATTTCTCTTGTTTTCCTTACTTTTCATAAACTGTTTATTTTTAAATCAAATTAATGAATAAATATAGAAAAGATTTTCTTCTCAAGGTTTTAGAATTAAAAAATGAAGAATATATTCCTCTTTTTATTGTTCAGGTTCGAATCCTGAATTCATTGTTCCATTTATTTCAAAAGATAATTGAAGAGTTTATCATTATTAGGAGTATCTGGATAATACCAATGTGTCTACAGTGCCCAAAGAGGGTCCTACATTTAGAAAAGGTTCAACTTTTGCTGAATGAATCCTGATTTACTTTTTCATAGTTTTGACTTCTTAAATATCTTCTAGAAATACCAACAACAATATGGTTTTTCTGCTTGACTTTTTATATCCTTGTATAAAGTGCTCCCACTTTTCCTTTTTTGATCTTTCTTTCTTCTCCCTCTTTCTCTCTCTCTCTCTCTTTGGTTTTTAGTTTTAGTATCATGAGTAAAACCTCAAATCTTGATGAGGGAATGCATGTTTGTGATTGTAAAATAGTAATTTCTTTTCTGATATAGATACACTTTTCCTGTGTTTTAATTTAGCCCAACCTCAACGCTTGCCCCAGCTGCAGACTTCAGCACAGGAACCTAGAGAGGAGGAAATAGTCAATATGAAGAAAGGAGGCCACACGAGTCTGAGCAACGGAAATGGAATTCACCATGGGGCCAAACATGCATCTGCAGATAATCACAAACTTTCAGCTCCTGTTTCCCAAAAAGTGCATAGAAAAATTCAATCCAGCTTGTCTGTAAACAATGATATCAGTAAGAAGAGTAAAGTAAACGCTGTCTTTTCCCAAAAGACAGGTTCTTCACCTGAAGGTAAGTGTGAGAAAATGTAAATCATATTCACTGGTACTTATTTGATCAAGCAATCATGATTGAAAATTCTTGTCTATTCCTCAAACAACAAATTTGGTAAGATGCTACTTCAGTTCTTCAAAGGAAAGTACAGGATACAAGGAAGAATGGAAAGCTGAAACCCTGCTTTTAGACTATCATCTTCTAGAGCGAGTAGTCATTACTTTAACTATAACTGCTATCTTTTTTTAATGCCACATTTAAAAATATGAATATAACATTTTGGTGGCATATATAAGTGTGTGTGAGTATCTTTTTCCGTTCTTGATGCAATATGTTATTCTGTACTGTACAGATAAGATTACCTGCCTGTATTTTTGTCTTGCAAATCGGTTCTTAAATATGCAAAGCTGAAATGAGAAAAAGTTGGGGTAATTTCTTGCCCTTCTCAGGGAGAAGACCAGTTGATCTATGTCCCTTGCTGACTGTCTTCAGTCTCCCTGCTGCTATCACCCTGCCTACACCCCTCCCTCTCCTTTCCCTGCCCCATTCAACCTCACTGTGCTCCTCCCTTAGTTCCTCCCTTTTACATACTTGGGCTGTGCTGTTTGATGCCTGATACAGATACACTTTTGTTGGTCTGCAGAGCTAGTTATTACTTCTCTGGTTTTACCTCATCCTGCCGTTGGCTGAGTTAAAGTCATGTTAAATACTATGTACCTGAGAGAGTTTTTCTTTACTATAGAACAAATTCATATGAAGACGATTAACCTGCACACACTTTTTATATGGTTCATTGTATCATATCAAAGAAAGTTCTCCATATTAAGATACCAAATTTCTCCCAGGTTATCCATGGTCCTGTGCTTTTCTTCCTTTTTCCCGTTAGTGGTTCTTGGGAATCTAAAACCTTGAATCTGTCATATATATTTGGCATACATGTATATGTGTGTATGTGTCTGAGCACATGTGCATTGCACCTTTTGGTGTGTTCATGCTTATTCCCTATACCTTTTTATTTTAATTGCCATGAAATTCAAAATAAAGAGAATTCTATGAGATTCCTCTGTGAAGTTGGCTATGCCTTTTCATGGAGATAAATTGAGTTGTAAATAGAAAATTGTATTGAGAGTCACCTGTAATAAGTGGGAGAAAAGGATATTACATTTTGGCTACAGGTGTCTTAAACTCAACTGAGGCAAAGTGTTAGATTGATCAAATGATATGATAATAAATGGTCTGCATAGTTCCAGGTCAGTGACACTACTTTCCAAACTAATTAGATTGAAAGGGACATGATTGACATTTTAAAATGAGTTTGACATGTAAGCCGCATGGTCATCTCTGAAGTATAGGTAGGCTGTTAACTAAACTGGCTCTCCGAGGAGTTGGAAAGGCGATGCAATTTTCTTTAGAGGATCTTCACTTCTCAGTGATTGGGTGAAATAATTGAATGCAATTGAAATCTACTTGTTTTATACATTTGAATTTACTTATTACCTCCCTAGCCTCTTATTTTTCCATTTGATATTTACTTATTTTAGTATTAAAGAATGATAACATTTGCATATCAGTCCAACTTGAAATGGGTTATGGAATTTTTCATTATTGCTTGCTTTTAATATCATGTCTGAATTTATTTCTAATGTAAGAATGCAGCTTCGTAAGTAACACATGAAGGAGGATGAAAATCAACATTATAGAAACAAAATACAGTTCTACTCTTCCTCTCCCTCTCCCTCTTTTGACCCATACCCTCCATCTTGCCCTCTTCTCCTTTTCTCTGACCCTCACTCTTACTTATGACTGACCACAAAGATCTGGTTAAGGAGAGTCCTTTGTGATCTGCTCTTATCACAAAAGAACATTCCAGATTGAGTTGGGGCATAAGGAGTATGAAAAAAGAAATGAAGGTGTCTAAATATATTGTATAAAGTCCAAACCAGGTCTTTACTGTTTGGGTATAGAATTTAGTCAGTTATAAGTTTATTTTGTGATTACCTGAATCTCAACTAAAATTCTATTGGCCTGTTTCATATTTTCTCAAAGTTAAATATCTTCATGATTTTTGCTATTTTTAAGGTTATGCTTTAAATTTTTGTTATTTCTTTTGAATTTCAATTTTGAAGTTAAAATTTGTTCTCTGTCAATGTGCTATAATAACAAAGTAATCAAATAAATAAATAATTCGCTGGGCTGATAGATGACATATTAAAAGGAAACACATCACTAAGTAGCTGTGGGGGACTTGGTTCTTCAGGGCCTGCTTTTTCTACAAAACAAAGGGTTTTGATTAGATAAGTTTTAAAATTAAGTTTGGCTTGGGGATTTTGTGATTTTTCTTTCACAGCAAAAGTGCTTCGCTCTCGGGACAGGTCTCTTGCTCTACAGAATATTCAGTCCCTAGATGAGAAACCATCTAAGACATGCAGTGCAGATAGGGGCAATGGCAGAGACAGTTTTGATGAACTGGAATGGTACCTGATTTCAGGAGGCCTGTGGGTCTAAATAGGATGTCGTGAACAGGCTTGATTTGTTGCATGTATGAAAATGAAAATGTTGAATTGGGTCTCTGTCCTTTTAAAATGTAATGACAATGGGAAGATTTAATGGCTAGACATTTCACAGTTTTGTGTTTTCCTGTTTCACTTTTTCCTTAAGTCTTCATCATCTGTTCCTGCTGTTTTGAAGCAAGTAAGCAAACAAATTGCAAAATAATATTAACTGAGAATATCAAACGTGGCCCACCAATCAGGTCCACTTTGATAATATATTTTATTTTTGGTCACATGGTACTTATGAATTTTGTGTTGCATATAAAAAATATTGACCATTTGAGGCCATCTTTCTTGTTCAGAGGATGGAATAAACTTATTTAATTCTTTCAAAGTGATTCATTAAGAACAGAGTGGCCTCCCTGACTAAGTGTGGAAAGCCCTATTAGGGTGTGGGCCTATTGTTTGTATACAGGGAAGGATTGAAGAAGCCACATAATTGAGTGTGTAAGCTGTTGAGATATTTTAATATGTCTTTGTGGGTTACCTAAGGCCTGGGCGCCAACATGCTTGCCTTTGGTTAGACTCTGGAAGCTGTGTTGGTCCGTGTAGTAAGAAAATGGCATCTATGTACCAGAAATGGTTCCACCTGCCTTGCTCATATGGAATCACTTAGTCCTCCCAATAGCACTGCCATTCTGTGAACTGCATGTAAGTATCAAAGTATAAGTGAGGAAACTGAGGCACAGAGGGCTTCATGGAAGCCACTGAAGTCAAGTAGTACAAGGTAAAACTGTGATTTAAAAGCAGACATTCTGTCTCCATAGCCCATGCTCCTAAACATTATGATATTTGGTTTATTAAAGTTGTCTGAGAAAAGGTAAAGTACTGGCCATGGCAAGGTCATATCAGATGTTACTGGTGATATAGCTGTGGACCAGGAAGGGAGCCACTGTGTATATATGTTTGCCTTCTTTTTTGTGTGTGTGTGATACTGGAGATTGAACCCAGGGCCTTATGCATTTGAAAAAAGCACTTTACCACTGAGCTACTTCCCCAACCCCTGTGTCTGCCTTCTTGAAGCTCTTCTTCTGAATATTTGAAAAACAACTCTCACACCTGCATTCTCTATTGTTTTTCTTCCCTTCTAGACTGTCTATTCCTGAAAATGTTGAATTGGGTCTCTGAATCCGTTTTTTTTTTTTTTTTTTAATTTCAAAGTGGCACCAAGTATAATAGCTTCACAGAGTTTCCTATGAGTTAACAAGTAATATAATACTGTATTCCAGACCACTTTATCCTGTTCTTCCTTGAAACCAGAACTGGAAAATGAAATATGTGCTCATATTCACTGAATTTTTTTTTTAAAGTTTCTTTTTTGCACTAGAGGAAAAAAATACTCATGTGGGAAAATACTGCACATTTTACTAAAGGTTATTAAATTAGTAGATCTCTACTTGTTTTGTATAATTAAATATTTTCATACATACTTAAATTTTCTGATTGCATCACCCAGGTGGAGAGTTTTAAGACTAAATGTGTAAGATTCTTGACCTTTGAAATAATTATAGTATAATTTAGTATCATATAATATTCAAATTGCCAAGGGTTTTCATTAGACTCTAAGACATTTTTCTTATCATAGAAATGGTAAATTCTAATACGTTTTAGGCGTGCCATTTATAGCTATATAGTTTTGTAAAAATTAGCTTTCAACAAAAATATTTTTCAAAGAGATTTTGTACTTTTCAGGAATCCCTGATAGTTTATTCTCCATACGTGGTAGTCTAGATTTAGTATTTAAAGAGAAATATGTATCCAGTTTTAACATATTGCTGACCATAAATTCTGAACTGGACAGTGAAGAGCTCCCTATATGTAGCAGTGATTGGGGTCATCTCATTTTTAGTCACATAGAGGCTGTGGTCTAGTCCCTAAAACACAGACTCTAGAACCAGTCTGCTTAGATTCACATATTAACTTTACAGACCAGTGATGTGTCCCTGGAAGGCTACTTAATTCAACTCTCTGTGCCTCAGTGTCTTATCTGTAACATGGGAATATCTTCCCTACCTCCCTCATAGTGTTGTTATGAAGCAGAATTGGGTTGAGGCTGTGCAGTGCTTGGAACACATGCTCACAAAGCTGAAGTATTCATTAAGTCTTGGCTGCTGTTATGATCATCATTATTAAGAAGCCGAGAGGGGGCAGAAATGTGAGCTTCCTGGAAAAGGCAGTGCCCAGATGGGGACCAGAAAAATAAGGAGGGCTTATGATAGGGAGTGGAGGGTAGAGATAAGTGTTCAAGGGTAAAAGAGCTTGAAGAATTAATGTTTTGTTTTGGAAAACCATTAAAATAGTTTTCTATTGCTGAGAAATTGAATTAGGAGAGATGAGACTTGGAAAGGAAGGTCAGTCCATAAGCAGCCAGGGAAGCCCTGTTGTTTTGAAGCGACAGCCAAGGCCTGCATGATTTCTCTGAAGGACATCATTTTATATCCTCACACACTGGTTTGAGAAATTATGTTGTCTTTTCTCTTCATAATAGAACAATTCCAGTTATATAGAATAACTAGAATAACAATTCTAGTTATAATAGAACAATTCCATATAGAACAATTGCAGTTATATAGAACCCCAGGTGCCTTCTTCCTTGTAGCAAAAAAACTGTGGTTTATTAACACCTGCACTCTGATGGCCTTGACAGTCTTCTTGTACTTTAGTAACAAACTGTTACCATAAGTAAAATGAGGACTTGGGCTTAGACTTGCTGAACTTGGAGAACTATCAAGCTCTTCTGGAGGCATATGGACCTATGGGTGGACTGAAGCCCAGTCCTTGCTCTACTGGTTCTTTCTGCTGTCTTTTCTCTACACTGCTCTTAGTTTCTCACCTCTATGACCTTTCTTCTATTTCATCTCCTATTTAGGCCCCTCCTCCTCCCCTCTCAGTGCATGTCTCCTTGCATTCAGGCAGTTTTCCACAGTGAACCAGAGGTAGGGCCAGTAGGAGGGGTGCAGCCATGATCCTGTAGACACTGTCACTCACCAGTCAGGTTATCTCTTTATTCTTTTTATTCAGACAACTACACATTCTTGAGTCATAAAACCAGGGGAAACAAAGTTAGAAAGGTATAAAATTGAGTGGTCCTTAGTTTCAGCAGAATCTTATATTCATTTTTTGCCCCATTAAAAAAAAAAGAAGCCTCAGTTTTGCGTATGATTGCAGAAATACTAGTATTTTAGTGGAAGTAGAGTAGGACTCCATATATGATCAGAGTATTATCATCAAGGCTTTCAGAAGCAAATTTTCAGTGACTTTGGCAAGATATATCAATGCATTCCTCCAAATAGTTCATTTGTCTGGATGATATTTTGTTTTGTTCTGTTCTGTTTTCTCAGGCACAGTGTCTTCCATTCCATGAGAATAATGGTGTGGGAGAAAGGCTGAGAATTATACTTTCCAATGCAATATTTGCCAGTCCTGTGGAAAATAAGATTTTAACAAAGTTCACTGTTCAGCCAACATACTAGATGGAATGGCAGAAATTCAACAAGTTTGTGTGTGTGTGTGTGTGTATAGAAGTACACATAAGCAAAGCAGACAATGTCAAAGTATAAATCATTCTGCACATGTAAGTCTTCGCTTTTTGTTTGCTTGAAATATTTAATCAGCTTTCCTAAAAAATTAAAGCAATTATCAGGAGTATTTACAAATCGCAAGTGTTTCTATAGAGCCGAAAGTAAACATTTAAATACACTTCCTTTAGTGTTTAGGAAAATAGTTTAATGATGTAATTTGGACTTTCATACTCATCCATTTGATGAAGAGCAAAGAAAAGATTGACAGGATTCTGAAATGTATATAATTTAATGTTGAAACATAAAGATACTCAAAATATGCCTCAACTCTCAGACATTTTTTTCTTATAACAGCCAAGGGCTTTGCAGACCATCTTAAGAGATGGAAGCTGTTCAGCTATGTATGGACTCCACCTGCTGCACTTTTGATTTTTGGTTTTGTAGGCAAGCTGTCATAGACTATTTCTCTAACGGTTTGAATTAACTTAACATTCACTCACGGGATGGGTGGGGAGGAAATTAAACAATGGCGATACAGATAGATTGGCCAGGAAGCTTTAGGGTGTGGGGTGCTTCAGTGAAGAGACTGTTTAGAATCAGGGAATAATAATAAGCTAAATGGAAAGAATTGAGTAAATCTGTGACCCTATTTTTTAATGCAGTGGTGATGGAAACTGTAGCTTTTTTTTTTTTTTTTTTTTTTTTTTTTTTAATGTGAAACAGCACTATGTAGGTACAGCAGCAAGTTGACTTTCAGTCCCCCAAAGTGTTGCTACCTACTGGCAGTAGTGGACCTGAAAATTGAATGAGGGGTCTGGCCCAGCATGAATTCTAGACAAAACTGGAAAAATAGTCAGATATGCATATTGAGTAAGACTGTTATTAATATTCCAGTTAAATTAGGTGGGAAAGTGACTGGAAGTTAAGAAATCAGGAAGAACAGCTGAAGCAAATTGATAGCTGATCATGAGTTGCTTTAGAATCATTCAATTTGAAATGATCAACACAGTCTAAGAAGAGTGCTCCAAAATACCTTTGGAAATATACTATTAGACCTTGGGAGAAGTTTCAGAACCAAGCATACTTATTGATATTTGTTCTCAAAGAGGAAGTATTTTAAATGATACATCTTAAGATTTCTCAAATAGGTATTTAAGAGAAAAGGTCAAGTGGCTGAGATCTGAGTGACTCAGGGGTCACTGGAGGGCAGCCAGTTTGGTGGGATAGGAGAATGGGCCCCACATGCAGGCTTGGAAGGCAATCCCATATAAAGTTCAGGCTTTTCTCAGGAGGTGAGGTCAGATAGAAAGTAAATCTAAGACCACACCGACAGGGTAGCCTTGGGAAGAGGTCAGGGTGCAAAGAGAGGAGGAAGATTATTTGGCTGAGAGGAAACAGTAAGAAAGGTAAAAAGATAAGCAAACCTGAGCATGGTGTCAGGGAGGCTTGGGAAAAAGGTTTTAAGGAAAGGAAGGGGACAGTGCTAAAGTGCACAAGATATTGTTGACAGGTTCAGTAAGATTAGCTCTGAAATAATTCTGTTGTGTTTAACATCATGGCCATCACTTAGTGTACTTATTAAGAACCATTTTCTTGGAGAAGCCAGAATGACGTGGGCTATTGAATGTCAGGAAACACGTTGATGACAACACTTCTAGAAATGCCAAATTCCAGAGCAGAAGTGAGGGAGCTTGTGTTAGGTTGATTTTTTTTTTTAACATTGCTGTTATTCTTGTTTGTTTATAGTATTTTTGTTTCAAGATGGGAAAGATTTGTGCGTGTTTACATTTGGATGGAAAAGATCCAGGAGAGAGAAAAAGGTTGAGAGAAATAATGAGACCTTTTTGACAAGCCAGCTTACAGGTCCTTTAGAGTTTAGACCTCAAGTTCTGTACACTGAACTATGGTGAATGTGCAGAGCTGAGCCACGAGAGAAGCATTTGCTGAGTTGTTGACCTCAGTGGCTCTGCTCTGCTCTGTATGGATTGTTATGGTTGGTTAATCTTAGAAGACTTCTGAGTAATTTCTATGGAATGACTTGGTATGAGGAAATGTAACCTTTGGGGATTAAAGAGCTGCTCTCAAGTCCCTACTCCCACCTCATTCCAGGAGCATTAATTGCCTTTGAATGGAAGGCATTGACAGGGCCTTATGATTCTCAAGTTCCTCATTTCTGAGTTTTGTGTTTTGGACCACAAATCGATAGAGGTTGATAGCTTCTTATACTTTTTACATTCATAAAGTCCTCAGTTGAATTCACTCAGAGCTTTTGTATATAATGTAGTATCAGAAATAGAAATAGAACATTAATAGGTAAACACATAGGATTATGAAAGTATAGAAACAATGAGTAAGGAACCTATTTTAGCCAGCTTTTTCTTGCTGTGATCAAAATGTATGATAAGAGCAAATTAAAGGAAGAAAGATTTATTTTGGCTCACAATTTCAGAGATCTCTGTCAGATTGACCAACTCTGTTCTCTGGGCCTGAGGTGAGACAGAACATCATGGAAGGGCATGGCTGAGGAGAGCTGCTGAATTCATGATGGGCAGGAAGAAGAGAGAGAGGGATAGTGTGCAAGGAGCCAGAAACAAGATGTAGTCCCCAAGGGCATACCCCTATTTCTTCAAGCCATGTCCCATTTACCTACAGTTATCACCCACAGTTCATTCAGCTGTCATTGTATTAATCCTATAAATGAATTAATGCATTGATAAGGTCAGAGCCCCGGTCATTGCCTAAAAGCTTCATCTCTGAGCCTGGTTGCACTGGGGATTACACAGTTTCCCAAGTTTTTAAGAAAGGAAAGAAAATGTTGTTAGCACCTGTTTTATTTTTAGAAGTTAACTAAAGAGATTGGGTGCTTTCAGATGGAAGGAATCAAATGTTTCAAAGAAGTGATCAGTTAACATGTGCCTAATGAACCTCTGTAAGGTTTTTGATTTTGAGATAAGAAGGCTAGTGCAGGTTTTGAGTAGATGGCTGGCATACTCTAGCTCACCAGTTTTAAACATCCTCTTATCATTTTTCCAGAGAGAAGACCAAGGAAGGGCAACCTATTCTACAAGTAAAGTAATAAATCAGGAGGGAGGTGACAGGACTGGGTCAGGGTGGCAGCAGTGAAGGTGAGGAGATGCTGCTACATATGGGTAATTATTGAAGGTGGAACAGGATTTGCTAAAGAAGTGGATTTTATTCTAAGAGAAACAGAGGAATAAAGAATGATTCTCATTTATTTGGCCTGAGAAAGAATTGAGTTGCCATTAACTAAGATGTTAGACTATGGGTAGAACAGGTTTTGGTTCTAGGGAGAAGATGAGGTTTGGTTTTGAACAGGTTGGATTTGAGCTGCCTTTATCTATACACTTGGTGATGTGGGATAGGTGGCTAGGGAGGTTGGAGTTCACAGGAGAGGTCTGCAGTCTGACCTGTCTTGTGAATCATCATGGTACAGAATGTATAGGGGCTGGGATCACTTGGGGCTAGGGTTTTTAACCCTGGCTTCTGGGTGCTGGGGATAATTGTTTTAGGGAAAAGGGAGTAGAGAGTAAAGTAAAATTGTGGTCTTGGTCTTCGGAGATTATGATTTTGATTGTCTTGGAATGGAGACTCTCCAAGGAATCACACCTTTAAACAATTTCCCGTATAATTCTAATATGAGTACACAGTTAAGAACTATTGCCAAGGAACTCAATCAAATATAGAAGGATTCCAAGAACTGAGCCTTGTGACAATTATGTGGAAGTCAGCAAATGGAGAGGAGTCATGAAAATAGGTAGTGATCAAAAAGGAGTAGAAAGTGGCAGCTTGGAAACCAAACAAAGAAAGTTTTAAAGTGGAGAGAGAGATCATGGGTCAAGTACAAGTGAGAAGTTCAAGGAGATGAACGAGAAGTGGTTACTGAAGTCAATATGTGGAGGTCACTAGTGACTTTCATATTTTTGCTCTATGATGGGGACAGAATCTGATTCAATTGAAGATGGCAAGTCTAGGTTACTCCATTCAATGTGTTCCTGAAGGGGAATAATAGAGGGGCTAGGAAGTAAAGAGGAATGGGATTTAAATTTAGAAATTGGATTTACCGATTGAGTGTTGTTGGTAATGAACTAGTAAAGGGGAGATGTTGAGGATGCAGAATGATGACATTGAGTACGTAAGAGGGGAGGGTGTTTGTTACAAAGCATTGTGAGTGTGCCTGTGTGTGTGTGTGTGTGTGTGCCTGTGTGTGTGAGAGAGAGAAAGCAGTGGAGACGTTATCCCTCTCAGTTTATGTTACTACATGAAAAGGGTCATGTTTTGAGAACATTATCTCCTACTTTAGTTCAGCATAGATGAGGCACTTCCCATTTATTTAATTGAAAAGAAAATCTTTCAAATGACTGGCAGGATTTGGCATAGTAGATTTAAATTTTAGAGACCCTCACCCCAAGCAAATATTATACCATTTGGAATGATGTTGAACATGCTAAAAGTTTCCATTCATTGTAGAAGTATTTCAGAAAGATATTTCTTAGTTACAACAATGGCACTAGACACTGCATAACATCACAATTCAAAGGAGGACACTTTCAGGAAAAGATACAGATGTGTAGGATGTTTTCCAACAAAAACTGGCTAATGACTCATAAGTGTCTTATAGCTTATAAAGAATATACCTAGAGAAAAACAGTGTCAGAGTGTTGTTCATTGAATACAATTTTTGCCTTCAAATATTTGAGGTAACCATCTAAAACTCTCTCAAATACTCAGGATCAAAACGATTTTGTATTTTTTTTTTTTTAGCTTAAAATTTGTCACTATCCTAATGCATTTTACCTTAAATATGAGTTGCATTTTTGTGGGTAGAAGGATTAAGTATATTTAAATCATATGTTGAAGTAAAGAAATAGACTGATGTGTAACTCATACCTTCATTCATGTCTAAAGACCATGTGGTCTGCCTACTGGTACTCTATAGGGAAAAAAAAATTGTAACTTGTGAACTTCTTCATGTCCCTTTTTTTAAACCGAAAATTCTCTTTATGATATCATATTTATTATATTGTGTATTTTAAAATTATTATTGTCTTTTGCATCTTCATAAGTTTCCTATTTTTCCCATCAGAATTTTATTACTATATTCTTTAAATTCCTTTTTTCTGTGCATCCCACCCCCAGCATACCTCTCTCTCTATATATAAAATACCTGGTACTTTCTTGGCTAAGTAGACAATAAAATGTTAAAAAAATGAGAATTTAATATTGGACAATAATTAAGTTTGAACATGGAATTTTTTAAAAAGATGATTTTGAAGGAAGAGAAGTAAACATGTCATTGTGTGCAGAATGTTTTGGTTTATGGTAAGAGGAGCATCTATCTATGGAAGCCTGGTCTGCCATGCCACAGTTTGGGTTGTTAGTCCAGGGTGTACCTTCTGTATCTCTGTCTGTATTTACCCACTTCTCTTCGTCATCTCACCCTCCTTTCTTTTTTTTTCTTTTTCTTACTTTTGCTCTCCCCTTTCTCTTTACCTGTTTCAATTGAATTTTTTCATGATTTTACTTAGTTATTTATCATAATTTGCAGGAATCCAAAAGGCAGTGATTCATGACATTTTCCATTATAATGTGCTAATACTTGTTTCAGATAGTTTCATTCTTAGCTTGTGTATTTCTGAGTATGGGTACAAAGCCTGAAAGAATAGTTCTCAAAATCCCTATCTAAGATTCAAGGCTTTTCAACAATATTTTTTTTCTCTATTGAATTAGATTCTTAGGCCTTTTGAATTGATTTTTTTCCTTTCAAAAATACGTGGTTACTTAGCTATTCTAATTTTTTTTTAATTACATTCCCAAATGATCCTACCTGACTCCCAAAGCTAATCGAAGTAACAGAAATCTTGAAATACTAGAAGTACAAGGCTCTCTTTTAAATGTTTTCACTTTTTAAAATACTTATAGTGTTAAACCATTATAGTTTTGAGAACCTCTTATAATTAGGCTATGTAATCCTAAACTGGTACAGTGTGAAATAGGATAAAGGGGAACTCACAGTAGCAAGGTGAATTTACTTGTGTGTGTGTGTGCGTGTATGTGTGTGTGTGTGTATGTTTGTTTTTCTATATATAAGATTTAAGTCAAGCATGGTAGGAAGTGATTTGAAAAATTCACTATGACCTTCTAGCTCAAGGGTGGTGGTGGTGGTGGTGGTAGGATGTCTATGGGTGTGTGTGTGTGTGGGGGGAACCTACTTAATTTCACCAACAATTAAACCTTAAATGAAATTTAGTACTTCCATCTATTATACCTACAGTGAGTAAACCGTTGTAACATTAGTAGTACCTATGACTTTGTCTCTAATATTTTCATATCATATTTCAGTTATAGAAAACATGAAATATTGTTTGTGTTAACCATTAAATTTGTATTAGTTATCAGATTAATATTAGCTCTTGCTATTAGAGTATTTAAAAAGAATCATGTATTTATTGAATCTGAATTCTTTTTTTAATATTTTATTTTAGTTGTAGATGGACACAATATCTTTATTTTATTTTTTTATGTGGTGCTGAGGATCAAACCCTGTGCCTCACACATGCAAGGCAAGCACTCAACCACTGAGCCACCACCTCAGCCCTGAATCTGAACTCTTAAAACTATTTTTGACATAATTGGTTTGTTACCTTAAGTATCCTGTGTATTTTATTTTACAAATTTAAAAATGTTTGTGTCAACAGCACACCAAAAAGTCCAAAAATACCTGCTCTTGTCCTTTTGCATCCTAAACATCCTTTATAGTGAAAATAATTCCTTTTATAACATACTTATTTGAAAAATTTACATTTCTGTGTAGTTTTAACAATGCAGAGAACACAGATTATTTGTTGGATAGCCCTTTTTTGTTCACTCTACATTGAAATGATAATAAAGGAAATATCTTGCCACAGTCTGGCTGGGCACAAATGCCGCAGTCTGGCTGGGCACACAATCACGAGCCACCACACAGCTTGTAGATTCAAACAGCAACTCTTTATTCCCGAACTCACCCCAGCCGTCTACAATCACGTTCTGGGGAAATCCACGTTCTCTGCCCAAATCCACCTCCACTGGGCTTCTATCTCCCAAAAAATACTGTCTGAATCCCGTGAGAACTCAAGGGGAACTCAGGCAGCAGGATACGCCCTATTCCTACCAGGAATAATCTTAAACCTGGAACGCCCTAAACCCGATTATCCTAAACCGGGAACACCCTAATCCGCCCTGGTCCTTGAGCAAGGTCACCTACATTCAATGTCACTGCAACATGGGGTACGCTGGCAAGGAAATTGTCATACCTACTTGGCTAATGGCTCCCAGCAATATCTGAATTTGCATTTAAAAAAAAACTACACCAACTAGAAGATTCCTAAGTAATTTTCAATTTTGTATTTACATTTTAATGCTGTACTTTTACCAATGTATAGTTAGCAATGCTAGGATATACAGAAGAATGGAAAAAAAAATGACTTGGTGGTTTTTGTATGACACAATTTGGGTTATCTTTATTTAACTTTCCATAAATAAGCGCAAGAAAACAGCAAACTCTTCAAATCAACAACCTGCTGATACATTTTTTTTTCCCAGGGCTCTTGGGCAAATCTTCTGATGGGATTTGAATTGATATGCAACATAGTGTGGCCTGGGGCTCCCTTCCAACTACAGGGCTCTGGTAATTTGTACTGGCTTCCCTTCTTCTTGTAAACTTGACCGAAGGGAAAATGGAAGGTGGTAGGCATCCTCTCAAGTGGATGTAGGAGGCAATTAAAAGAATAAAATAGAATAATTATAAAAGAGTTTGCTCAGGGAAATTAATCTTCCTCCCCATTTTGAAGGAAGAAAAATATTCATACACGTAAATAGTAGTTGTGCTTTAGAAGATTGAGAAATCCCGAGTTTAGGGGGAATGTGAAGATAATTGAAAGAAAAGAGCAAAATGGATTAATATACTAGTTTTCCAAAGACATGTTAAATCTGCCTAAAGTTCTTCTGTGACTTCTCTTGGGAAATCAAATGGGAGGAACTGGACCTCTTGGGGAATAATATCCCCATAGCATAACATAATTTAAAGTTGACACTAGAAGTTGAAGTTTATTTTTTTCCTAATAATTATGCTCAGTGAAGGATGCAGAAATTGCATTTTGGAATGACAGAAGAGTAGTTATTTTAGAAAGAACATTTCAATAACTATGGTAGATATCTCCTAGAAAATGTGTTTTATGGAGTGACAGGAAACGTCAAAGTAAAGGCGGAAGCCATCTCTTTACCTCAGGCCATACAAAAGAATCTCATCAAGTCAACAGATATTTATTAAGGTTTTGGCACATATCTTGGCCTGTGTTCTAGTCCATGGAGCAACCTTATCTTATTTTTTCATATGTATTTATTTGTGCATATTAATTATACAGAATAGTGGATTTCATTGTGGCATGGTTATGTACACATGTGGTATAATTTGGCCAATATTACTCCCAATACCTGCCTTTACCCTCCCCTTCTCCCTCTCCTTGCTCCTCTTCTCTATCATAATGGCTTCCCTTCTACTTTCATGACACCCTCTTTTACCCTTTCCCTTTCCCTCTAGCTTCCATAAATAAGAAGGAAGTGGCTTTCTGTGTCTGGCTTACTTCACATAACATGATCCTTTACAGTTCTACCCATTTTCCTGCAAATTACATAAATTATTCTTATTTACAACTGAATAAAATTCCATTGTGTATATATACCACGTTTTCTTTATCCATTCATTTTTTGATGGGCATCTAGGCTGATTCTACAACTAGGCTATTGTGAATTGTGCTGCTATAAACATGGTCAAGTATGTATACTGTGCTATGCTCACCTAGGAGTGTTATAACTGGATTTTTCTTTTCTTTTTTTTGGTGTTATCTTTTAATCATGTACCTTTTACTTTTTTTATGTTGCTTTTAAAAAATACAAGTATGAGCCTAGTGGCTCTTGAACTCCAATTGAGCATAAAAACAAAGATATCTATATCTATGTCTAACTCTGTCTATCTAAAACTGGCCTCCCATAGATACTTTTTTCTTATCCAGATTTGGATCTCTTGGTGAAATTCCTGACTTGCTTGTGACCCTTGCAGTTTAGTACACCTGCTTTCAGAACCAGAAATTTAAATTGTTTTTCAATCTATGTCTCTATCAGAAAGTGACAGACACTACTTGACCAACATAAAAATTGCCGTCACTATACCTGTGTGTTCTTGGGTCTCAAAGGGAGTCTCTGAATCCCTCACAGAGCTTCACTGTGTCCCTATGTCACCCAACATGTTGTTCTGAGCATGTGCTCTGAGGTGGAAACTCTTCTAGGTTCCAGAGTCAAGCAGTGAACTCAAAAGATGATCAGACACAGCCTGCTTGCTCCCATTTTCCACAATCACTATCACATTTTGTTTGTTTTCCTGTTGAAGAAGCTCTCTGCAGCCTCCCTTGCTCTCCAGGGGCAGAAAAGACCCTTAGCTTTTCCTCAGGGTCTTTGACCCTGGGCTCCACCACCTACAAGCCAACCTAGACCCTGGCTTGATTTTACCTCCATTTCAAACATGGAGAGCCCCCATCCCCTTACTCCACTGAGAACCCTTTCCATAATGTTCAGACTGTCTTCCAGGGAATGGTAAACACATGCACATCTTTCCTATCTGAAAACCTGTGAGTGTTGAGCGTGCAGAAGTGTGTGTGTGTGTGTGTGTGTCCCTGTCTGGATTCTGCACCCCTTTGAAGTTTTCCTCAGGTTTCTCCCTTCCCTTGACAGAGTTCTTGAAAGGATGTCTGCATGCGTGGTCTCTGCCTCCTTGCCTTCTGGTTACTTTTTGTCTCCCAGCTCTTCCCTTGTATTTCTGCTACATCACTGAAGTTTCTCTAGGCAAAGAGTTTGTTTGTTAGTTTGTTTATTTATTTATTTATTTTGCTTGCTTGAATCCCCTTTTCCAGTTTTTCCTCCTTTGCCAGCTCTTCTTCTGTCTTTTCCTCATATGCTGTTGTTCCCTTTCATCTCCTTTATCCTGCACCTGGTCCCTGGCTAATTGAATAATGACAATAATGACTATGAATGCACCAACCTGCTCTCACTTTCCGTCTCAGACCGACCGATCTACCTCCCAAACTCCAGGACAGTCCCCAGCCACTTTTTAAACATCTCCATTTGAGTATCTTCAGGCTTAACATACCTCACAGTCAACACCAATATATATGGTACAATTTTAAACCAAACTGTTTTTTTACGCCTAGATTTTTTTTCCTAGCTAATGGTTCCAGAAATCAGGAGTTACACTTGACTCTTCTCTTCCCTTCTGTGCCTCAACCGTGTCTTGTCAACTCAGGTTAACTCTATCCCTATAGTTCCTTAAAATCACCTGCCTGACCCCACTGACCCTGCAAGATTATCTTCTCATTTCTAATATGGAAAAATTGGAGGTATTTCGTTTTCTACAGTTTCAACAATATTGAGCCACATGCATCTCTCAAACGGTCATATTCTTGTTTCTATGCCTTTCTACTAGTTAGAACAACCTTTCTTTTTCTTTCTCTCTCTCTCTTCTTTTTTTTTTTTTTTAATTTGTCTCATCTAACATGTGCTAAACATTCTTCAAGACAGCACAGGGATTACCCTGACTTCCTCCCTCTGCTCTGTACTTTATACTTCCACCCCTTAAAGCTCCATTTTATAAGTCTGAATTGAACATGGAATATTCCATTCATTTGCGCCTCTGTTTCCTTATCTGTAAAATGAGGTTAATAATAGCATCTATCTTATAAAATTGTTATGAGAGTTGAATGACCAAATACTTATAGCCACTTGTATCGTGCCTGTAAAAATAGCAAGCACTATGTAAATGGTTGGCAATGAATAAAATAAAACATGGAGATAATTTATGTTGGTGATGAGAAACAGCCTTTGGAATCCCATAGACCTGTATTTAAATCCTGGATCTTCCTTTTAGTATCTTGAACCTTGAGCCAGTTACACAAACTTTTTGAATCTCAGTTTTCTAGTCTATAAAATGATCAAAATGCATCTTATGATGTTTTCTATGAAGAAGAGATGATGCCTAGGAGGTATCAGCTCAACTCTGGTCATTCCTATTCCACTAGCATCTTCGGTTTATCAGAGTCCCAGCAGTTAACACACTACATCGTAACTATGATTTTATTTAGTAGCATATTGTGTTATTTGATTTTCATCTGTGCAGCTAAAGTCGAGTCTGTCATGTAGGGAAATGCTTACAAAGTTGTCTTGAATAAACATTTAACCACCAAGGCCTTGTCTCTTGATTCCTGTGCTGCTCAAGAATGAACATTGTTTTTATTCATTCACTTTGTTTCCTCATTTCCTATTACCTCACCGTTTTTAAAAAGTCTTCTGTGGCTAATACATGTGATTCTAACCTCTCCTAGGGACTGGAATGCACCATTCATACTTTGACCATTGCCCATTACTTACACAGAGCCTGCTTTCTGGGCCCACATTCAGTATCTGCAGCAAGACTCTCTGGGCTGTGGCCTGATGGTTCCTGCACAGTATGACCATCTGCTCCTGGGGCTTAGCCAGTTTACAGTCAAGTTGCATTCAGCATTAATTAACTTTCCGTGTGCTTTGAATAGTGCATTGAGCTCAATAATGACTTTCCTCAAGGCCAAGACTGTGAGCTAGACTTAAAAATCTACTGGCTATAAATAATAGTAGATTATATCTTTCTGGAATTTTGGTACTTGAAAAGAACATAGAGACCATTTTCCCCTCCATTGTATGCAAACCAATACTCAATGAAATGACTTGTTCAAGATTACTCAGCCAATTAATGTGACAGAGCCAAGACTAGAAAACCGGGTTTTAATTTCCCAGTATCACAGTCCTCATAACTAGGGTAACAACTGACTGTCAGTGCCCCTGATTAGATGGAAAGATGATCATTAATTGAAACACCTTTGTTTTTGTGTCCCTAAATGTGCTATTTTTCCTGATGCCAAATAACTGCATTTAAACCCAACACAGACAGAGATAAGAACTGTGGGCACTTGTAGTATTTCTTTTGTACTTTGGCATTTGCCTGCCTACATGGTCCTGGTAGGTCATTACATGTCATTACATGTGACTCAGAAGACTCTCAGCTGGGTGTAGCCTGGATGAGGGCAGAAGATGGGAAGCAGCTCAGTAAGAGGGTTTTAATTTTTATCATTTCTACTATTTAAAGTAATACTGTATGAGAAAACCAGGTTTATCTGCTTTGGTCATTTTTAGATTACTTGCAAGCATGCTTACACATTTTTTTTTGTTGTTTTGTTTTGATTGCACACTAATTTAAGTTGGAAATATTTATACCTTAAAATTTCAATGTCATGCCATCCGATTCATTTAAGGCTTGTGATAGTGCCTTAAAAAAATCAAATGTAACATGGATGGGGGTGGGGGAGAGGAGTGGAAAGTGTAACAATGCCATCTTTGATTTACAAATTAATTCCATAAATAATAGGATTTGCCTCCTGCGCTCTGCTTTGAAAGGTGCTTTGGTGTCTCGTTTCGCTGTAACATTTTACTCTGCTTGTTCCTCTTCATCTTGCCTGGTGAGTGGGGGAGACTGCTGTGCTTCTTTGGTTGGGGCCTGTCTCTTCTGTCAGGACTAGGGAGCACATCCTGAGCTGTCTTTAGGTGAGGCTTCTCCTGTGGTGGACCTCCTGCCACGATGCTGCCCCTGCCTCCTTTGGGGACTTCAGGAACAGTCATGCTGGGGACCTTTCAGCTCTTTGGATTTCAAAGGTGCCTTTGGACTCTTGCTGAGCCAGATTGGTCAAGTGCCAGGAGAATTGCTGCACAGGATCCCATTCCTGTGAAACTGTCACCCAAAGGGCTGTCAGCCCCCTCTTGGTGTGTTTGTTTACTCCCTCTGCCATGAAGACTTTGGGTCACAGATGACCCTGCCAACCTCCTAGGTCTCTGTAATAAGCTGATATCAGTGACTAGAAGCATCAGAGGAGGCCAGGGTATGGCCTACCTCTCTTCTCCTCTTCATTGTAAAGTCTTACAGAATCACTCAGTGGATGTGTTAGGGTTTTAAAAAAGAATAATTTATTTTCATAATATAATTTGCACAATGTTTAAACCAAGGACAAATAAAAAGTGAAATAAACAGCTGGGAAAATAAAATTAGGAAAAATATCAAGCACTTGGTGAAGATTTTTTTTAGTCATTTTCTTTTTCAAATACACATTTTTATTAAAAGTAAAGGATCTTACTTTCATATATTTTGCCCTAGTCATGAAGGATATTGTTACCAACTTGAGGAGACTGTTGGACACTGACTCTTTCTAGGAAAAAGCTTTTAAGATCTAAAGTAAATTTTATTTTCCAAAATTTATATTCAACCTTGTTCCTAATTATACTTGCACTAGAGATATTTCAACGGGCCAACTTAAAATAGCACTGAATAGGTTCAAGTATAGTATGGTCTTATTCTGTTTTTGCTTTCTAGCTTCTGGAGAAAATAAATGGATAATAATTGAAATATGGAAAAATAGATTGGTATTTTTAAGTCTTCTGCTGTGACCAAACACAAGATTACTAAATTTTTCCTGGCAGATTTCTGCTTCACTCTTCTGCTAATTCTGTCTTTTACAGTTGCTTCTTGCTTCTTTTTCTTGTCTTGTGTTCAAGCTATAAATGGAGCTTTTTATAAACCAACAGTTACAGTAGAATGGCCCTGTGTTGCTGTGGTTATCAGGTGAACGGACCCAGGTAGAAGGAGAGGTACGTTCTTCCCAGAATAGTACTTTGCCGTGCTCATCATTGCCATCACAGTGACTATCTTTAGTAGGAACTTACCTGATAAATCCTTTATTCAGCACTTGTTTTGCATTATCTGTTTTTATTTTTTATTATAAACCTATGAGAGCAGTAATGTTCTTCTTTGCTATCAAATTTGTGATATTATAAGGTTGCAAAATTCAGTAAACAAATGCAAGTATTATTTACATCATCAATATTATTTATCCTTTCTTTTGCTCCTCTTTGCCCATGTACTTTATCTGGAAAACATTTTAAATGAGCACCTTTGATAATTACATTGTTGGTGGGCATGGTGGCGCAGGAGGCTGAGGCAGGAGGATCGCAAGTTCAAGCCAACTTCAGCAAATTAGCGAGGCCCTAAACAACATAGTAAGACCCTGTCTCTCAATTAAAAAAGGCTAAGACATGTGCCCCAGTGGTTGCATGCCACTGGGTTCAATCCCTGCTACAAACAAACCAAAAAAACTGTTTCCCCTTTTTGGGTTTCTGCCTTAAGATTTCAGGGAAACGAAACCTCTGCTCATATATGTGTTATCATCCTAGACTTTGTAAAATGTGCTTCTTTAGACAAGACTCCTTGAACCTGTGCTACAGTTAAATCACAACCAAGTACTGGACCAAATCTCTCTGAGACCTTGGAATACTAAATGTGTCAACCACAGATCAGGTAACAGGACAAATGGGGAAGAGAAACAAAAAAACTGGGCTGTTCATTTTCTGTAATTTAAAATGCAAACGCGTCTCCCATAGGATGGGGATGGATTCAGGATTTGGACTTGTAGTAGGAAAGTTATTGAGAAATCCCTTCACAGGGTGCGGCAGGACGGGACTGTTTTTTTTCCAAGGTTCTTTTGAATTCGTTGAGAGGAAAGATAGTCGTAAAGATTATTGTTCAGCATGCAAAAGTATGCTCTTCTTTGTGCTGCAGTGGAAAATATAGCTCTTCCCTAGCTTTCTTTTTACCTCCTGACCTACCTCAGTTTCCTCCCCACTAGGAAAATGTTCTGGTGACGGCTCAGGGCCTCTGGGGACAGTTGTGTAGGAGGCACACTTCAGGCTAGTTTATTCAGGCAAGAGGTCAGTCCAGGGCCGTGGGCCAAAAATGCTGCGTGTCCCCTGTCTTGGAGACATGGAGCTACTTGAGACTAAGCTACCGTGAAGCATTAGTAAGTATTTCCCGCCCCCACACACTTGAGGAGCAAGACTCCCTAGAGATGTCTGTGTCTCCTCCCTCACAGCTGGATTTTCACAGAGACTAGACACTCAGCCATCTTGGCTGTGATTGTGAATAGCCAAACCCACTTGCAGCCTGCCTTTTGATCCTGTATTTAGTAACAACAGTAACAGTAAAGCAGTATCTGAGAACAGGAATGCCCCCACCCAGATGTGCCCCTGCACAATTGGTGGTGTCTTACCACCCCTGGGCAAATATGCCTCTGAGCAGCTGAAGAGTGAGGAACAGCCCTGGGTGCTCTGTACCTCTGATGGTAAAGATACAGAGTCAGGCCTGATCTCAAAGCACTTGATCACTCATCACATGTAGCTCTTCTAAAGTTCTAATCCATATTGGCTTTTTGACATATTTTTGGCCTGTTGAATGTTAAGGAGCCTCTATTTCTCAGTACATGGCTTTGGTAGTGGAAATTAGATTTAGAAAGTATTTTCAAGCATTTTAAGTCATAGGAAAGTTTATTAGAGATTAGTCAAGATAAGAAACACACAAATCTGCATTCGCTTGAAAATGGGTTGTGGGTTGTTCTCAGAATTCACTGCCCTGTCCTTTCCTGTATTCCACTTCAACTGTTTGGTATCTTTGTTCCAAGAAACTCAGAGCACCTGTCACACCACATCTTAAAAGAAAGAAACTAAAGAAATTAAAAAGACTTGTTTACATCAGAGCTGAGTTTATTGTATGAATAGTTTCTTTTTTTCTTCTCTTTGCACATTTTTTATTGGTGCATTGTACCTAATGATGGGATTTGTTGTTACATATGCACTCAATATAACAATATAATTTGACCAAAATCATATATGGGAGTAATTTCTTGATGGCTCTTAATCAGGACTCTTTTTGCATTTGCAAAATTTCCTGCTATATTTTTGGCTCCATACTGAGTGGTAAATAAATTTTGGACAATTTCATTGTAAACTGTTCTCATAAGAACGTGCCTTCAGTTTCATTTTAAAGAGAACAGAGCTCCTTAGATCAGTCACAGCTTTTCTCAGCAGTCATCTAAGATGCTATGTAAGTCAGTTTCGGTTGTCACCTGAGTGGCATTGAGAGCGATCAGCTCTGCAGATATGCCAGCTTCGTGGGCTTAACAGTGACACCTTTTCATGGGGCTCTAAGGTTCTGTTTGGGGTTGTGTCTGCAATATTCATAACAGTTCCCTTTTTTGTTTTGTTTTGTTTTGTTTGCTTTATAAGTCAAATGTTGTGCTGAAGATTTCCTTTTACGCTTTCTTTCTAGCTGCTTAGTTGCTGGTGTGTTCCTTTATTTTTCCTAAATTTACAGTAGCTGTCAGTCTTGTGCTGAGTTCTCCTCTCAGTAGGCTGAATTGTGCAATTCTTGCTTGGCCCAGTTTAGGGCAGGCATCCTTCCCAGTTGGCTTCTCAAATGTTAAACACTTTTGGCAAAAATAGCAAGTCATGACCGAAGAAAATCATAAAAACCGAAAGCCTCTAGAATAGAGGGAAAAAGAATTGTTTCTTACAGTGAACCACAATGGATACAAGTGGACCCATCTTTTAAAAGTTTGTTTCTCAAATTTTCCTGAGCATGATCATTTTTATAATTTCTCCTTGCTTCAAATAAAACCACCATTTTAATGCTTTTTATGAGCCTTGATGTCTCTTGGCTGTAGTGAGGGTAGAAACTGTAACAGCTATTTCTTAGTTATTTTAGCCTGATAATTACCCTGAGTCACAATCTAAGCACATTTATGGAACTCAACTTTGAAAAGAAAAAAGAAAACAACAACAACAACAACAATAACAAAGCTTTCTTAACAAATAATAAAAATCAAGACTGTGTATATAGTGTAATTGATTGAATAGAATTTAGGAATTCATTTTTTGTTTCTTAATTCTCCACTTATAGAGAAAAATGAATGTGTGACAATACATCTTGTCTATTATCTCTACAATCTTTAAAATGCATTTTGGTTTGTGGCTTCTTGAAATGCTTGTTAATAGATTTGGCTTTTCCAAGTAGCCCAAAGTGTTTTTCTAGCAAATCACTAAAGATCTATGTTTTGAGATGATATCTAATTTTTGTAAATTTTAATATTTACGTAAAGAGCTTAATCTTTCAAGGTCTCGCCTATCATATGTTTCACTGCTAGAGTTCCTATGTAATGCCTGCAACTGCTCTTTTTCATATAATCACGGGTCTTGATTTCTATGTTTTGGAGTTCCATATTTGTTTTTTTTTTTTTTTTTTTTNATGCTACTAAATAAAATCATAGTTACGATGTAGTGTGTTAACTGCTGGGACTCTGATAAACCGAAGATGCTAGTGGAATAGGAATGACCAGAGTTGAGCTGATACCTCCTAGGCATCATCTCTCTCTAGGCTGCCTAACCTCTTCTATCTATTTCAAGAATGTGACTGGCAGCTTATCAGTTCTCCAGCTCAGCAATGACTTTGCTCTGACTTGTTGAAGGTTAACATATACTACCAATTCTTTATTAAAGCTAAAATTCACAACAATCTTTAGAAAGGAAAAGGAACATGAATTAAGGCTAAAAACAGGTAAATGATAAAGAAAAAAATCAGTAGGAAGTTTGGGATTCATAACTGATCTTTCTCCAAGAATATTACCCAAGGTTAGAAATGACCACCAACCCAGGATGAAATGCCTGGCTCCTGATCCCGGCTCTGCTGCTTACTGCTTCTGTTACCTTTATAAAATCTCCCATCTTTTCTGTAGGTCAGTCTCTGCATTGATAAAGAAGAGATAATACTGCTTGGTGTGGTAGCAATGCCTGTACTCCAAGGGGGCGCTGGAGACTGAGGCAGGAGGTAGTCAAGTTCAAAATCAGCCTCAACAACTTAGCAAGGCACTCAGTAACTTAGCAAGATCTTGTCTCAAAATAAAATAACACTCATTTCAAAGAACAGGAAACTTGAGTGGCCAGAAACAGACATGGAAAGATGTTGCATAGTCAATGCATTAACAAAGAAATGCAATGTGAAACTACCATGAGATGCCATTTCATACTGAACAAATTGGCATATATTAAAATGTGATGGTTTCAAGGACTGTGGAGTAATAAGCAATCTGAGACTTGGTGGGAGTAAATTCTGGAGCAATCACTTTGGGAACAAATTTGGTATTACCCAATAAGATTAAACATGCAATACTGTGAACCAATAATTCTGCTAGTTATTTAGCAAGTGTATTCTAGGATACTAGATAATTTGTTTTAAAAAGCAATGTTTGAAACAGCAAGAACATGGAAAACAGTCACAATATTTATAATAATGAAACAGACAAATCAATTGATGAATATTAATTCAATGAGGTTCTGTACACCTAGAAAATGAATGATCCATAGCTACATGAATCAGCATGGGTCAATCCCAACTACATGACATTGAGAAAAATTTGCTACTTCAAGGAATTTATACAGTTTGATTTCTATTTTGATACATTGTATAGAAATGTATATTATAACCCTTTATATATTTTGATAGATTGTGTAGAAATGTATATTATAACCCTTTATTTCTAAGGTCGAGTGGGACATTCTTTCCCCTTTAAATGGATAGATCCTTTACATATAGTTCTCTGTATGGTGTGTTTTATGATTACTATATGGACTGTACATGCTCAATAACTATTACTAGTGTTTTAAGAATATGCAGTTGAAGGTTTTTCAATGTCAAGTGAATGTTTATAGATTCCCTCTCTCAGTCTTGTAATTTAAGCATACTACAGTGAAATAGAAAGTTAATGTCTCAAGGAAATATTGTTGGAATCAGTTCATAGGAGTATTTGTGTGAAGACACATTGAATAGAACTGGCATGCTGCTAAATACTATTTTCTTAATATCTATAAAGTAGTTCTTTATAACATTTCAAATATTTTACAAACCATGATGGAAAATATAATCCTGGAAAAGCTCAACTGAACAGAGAAAAAGCAAACAGATATTGACATGAAATATTTATAGAAAGAATATAGTCAGAGGGAAACCACCAACATTTTCTAGAAACCTAGAACTTTGCAAATCAATGAACTTTAGCATCATGTTAGTGGATTTCAGGGTTCTTCTGAAATGAATGGATACTGACAGAAATCAGCACTGGGGAAAGATGGAGAGACCCAAAGACTCTCACGACTCTGCAATCTTTGTAACTGCATGGACCATCATATAGGAGAGAGGGCGGGGCACCAAGAAGAATGAAAGGAAAGATCAGAGTGTTCTTTTAGCATTTAATTTCACAAGCACCTCTGGAGTTTCCCTTCAGAGTTGTCTCTTGACACTCCACTTTTTGCCATTTAACATATAGAGTAGGACTACTTTTCCATTTTTTTTTCCTTCCACCCTCTGAATTCCCAACAGAGGTAGAGGCTGCACAGAAACTGGGGATGTTCAAGGAGTTGGGGACTTATGGGGGATGGCTAGGAGCAGGCCTGTGGAGGTGGAAACTGCCACAGGTGCTTCAGTAATGGCTTTCCTTACCTAAAACACATATAGCAGTGATGCTGAAGGGGTTCCACCATCTCCTTGCAGAAGTTGGGGACATTACAGAGAGAGCAGCACGTTTCCCAATCATGGCAGAGCTACTAACGCAACAAGGTGGTTTGTTGTTGACTTTGTTTCTTTCCTTTATTTTTTGGTTTTCACACAATTTTCTGAAACTCTATCGAAGCCACACAATTTTAATGCCAGTTTCAGAAACACAAAGGGCTTGTGAGAGTGTGATGAAGGTAGGGTGGTTGTATTTTGTTGCTGTTGTAGGACAAGGGGTCCCCATATTTAGAAATATCCACAAAATACACTGGAAATAATCCTGGAAAAAATTCACAAATGTTTCTGATATTGGACAAATGTCTTAACCATTGTTCTTTTTTTTTCTCTTCCCAATTTTATTTTATTTTTTTATTGGTTGTTCAAAACATTACAAAGCTCATGACATATCATCTTTCATACATTTGATTCAAGTGAGTTATGAACTCCCCTTTTTACCCCAAATACAAATTGCTGAATCACATCAGTTACACATTCACAATTTTTACATAATGCCATATTAGTGACTGTTGTATTCTGCTGCCTTTCCTATCCCCTACTATCCCCCCTCCCCTCCCCTCT
>NW_026000142.1:10201707-10256436 GCF_001458135.2 Marmota marmota marmota
CCATCTTCCCTCTCTACCTCATCTGCTGTTGTTCAGTTCTCTCCCTTGTTTCCCCCCCTTCCCCTCACAACCTCTTATATGTAATTTTGTGTTACATTGAGGGTCTCCTACCATTTCCATATGCTTTCCCTTCTCTCTCCCTTTCTCTCCCCCCACTCGTCTCTGTTTAATGTTAATATTTTCCTCATGCTCTTCCTCCCTGTTCTGTTCTTAGTTGCTCTCTTTATATCAAAGAAGACATTTGGCATTTGTTTTTTAAGGATTGGCTAGCTTCGCTTAGCATAATCTGATTTTATTATCTGTGTTAAAAGGTCTCCAGAAATAGAAATTTCCTTCACTTAATTTCCTCCCAATTGCTCCAAAACATTAAAGAAAGAAATTTTAGAATATGCTATGTTAAACTTATTAGATTGAGTTTTGTTTGATTTCTCACTTTCATCAGTTTATGAAATTTGGTAAACATTGTTATTCAGAGAGGCATCAGGAAATACTAGATTCGTAAAGTATTTTGCCACCCAGTGAGGTGGGAAAGAAAAGTTACTATGTCATTATTCACACTTTTGCATCCCTTTGTTAGAAATAGGCAGAACTATTTCAGTAACAATGATTGGACCCAACTAGAGACTCTCAATATTCTTTTTTTCAAATTCATTTGCAATTAAAAAAAAAATCTGAAGTTGTGTCTTGAGTCTGTTGGAAAGTAAAACATGTTAATCCAGGCTAATGGATTCTGATTTAATGATTAAATTATTATTTAATAACACAACCAATATTTATTTTTCCCTTTTTTTTTTTTTTTGGGGTACTAGGGATTTAATTCAGGGGTGCTTCACCACCTACTGAGCCACATTCCTGCTTTGTTTTAAATTTTGGGACAGGGTCTCGCTAAGTTGCTTAGGGCCTTACTAAGTTTCTGAGGCTGGTCTCAAACTTGCAAACCTCCTGCCTCAGCCTCCCAGATTTCTGGAATTATGGGCATGTGCCACTATGTCCAGCTTCTTTTCTAATTTTGAAGCATGTACGTGGAGCAGTTGAAGGAAACTTCTACTTAGTGTCTTGGCACTGTTTCAGTCCAGTATTCTGTGGACAGCGGGGAAGAAGTATAGAGAAGTGGTAGGTAGGACCAAGGGCCACTGCACTATGTGCCATGGTAATAACACAAGTGACACAAACATACGCACAACGCCAAGGTTTTTGTTATTGCTGTTTTTTTTTTTTTTTTTTTTTTACTAATTGGAATCTACATCTAAAGACCTCTCATCTGGAATTTAGGTTTTAGCCCCTGTATGAGCTTCCAGATCACAAGAAATGTCAAGGGCCACATGTCATTTGGGACAATAACTTTGATGGATTCTTATTCAGTCTCTTCATGACATGTCTATTTTGTGTTCCTTCTTTTTCTCCACTATGTGGTCTCCTCATGACTGGAAATGAAGATTGCTGTGTCCACTGTATCCTGGCATGCTTGTTCTGTGAATTCCTGACCCTCTGCAACATTGTCCTGGGACAAGCTTCGTGTGGCATCTGCACCTCGGAAGCCTGCTGCTGCTGCTGTGGCGATGAAATGGGGGAGGACTGTAACTGCCCTTGCGACATGGATTGTGGCATCATGGACGCCTGTTGTGAATCCTCGGACTGTTTGGAAATCTGTATGGAATGCTGTGGAATTTGTTTTCCTTCATAAATATTTATCTTTTGTTTGTGTTAAAACTGGAGAACTTTTTTAAACTTTTCTTTGGAAGGGGGAAGGAAAACACGTGGTAAGATTCTCATAAAACAGCTCAGTTACTTACACTGTTAACTCCATATTTTACATATTCTCTGAAAGGCCTTTTCTCTCACCAAATCCACATGGTTTAATATGTGAAATTTCAACTACTTTAACTAGTTTTTGAAAATTCTTAATGTTTCAATAACAGAGGGACAGTTTGAGAAACACACACACACACACACGTATACACACACACACACATTAAATGTCTCCTTGTTTTTGTCAATTTTTCTGTTTTTTCCCAATCATTCTAGGGATAATGCTTTTACAGTGCCTATTTAAACTGGACCACTTATTTTTAATGTTTATCCTTTAGAGGTTAAAAGTAAGTATCTTTACTTTATAGTAAACTTTGTGAGAGACACCTGCACAACACCTGGGACCTAGTGGTGACTTACATGCTCAGCTTCCCCGGCCCCACTTGTTCCTTAGATGTCCAGCACTGGCTGTGGCTGCTGTCCTCTGGTCCTCACAGGGTGGATGTTATTCCACTCTTGTCCACAGCAGTGTGCAGTATAGCAAAGGAAAAAGACCTGTAAGAAATGAGCCATACCATAAGGTGTACTGAAGAGGGGATTGTGAGAGAGAAACTGCAAAAGACCATAGGAATAAACAGAAAAGAACTACCCAAAGATTGGGCAAAGCTTTAAAGAGGATGTGGAATTTGAGGACGCCTCTGTCGATGAGTGATTCTTCTGCTACTTGAATGAGTTATTTTGATTGAGGACAAAGTTTTAGGTGGACAGTCTGAACTGTGTGTGTCCTTAATCAGTTAAAAGAAAACAAAATGCCGTTAGCACTTTCTTCTTAGTTGTAGGGATATAGCTTTTTTAAAACTATAAAATTTAAATGAACTAAAAGTATGCATATTCTTACCCATAATTTAAATGTTATGATAAAATTCTGATAAAAACAATACCTTATTAAAATAGCAATATTTTACAAAAAAAGAAACCCTTGAACTAATTTCATTTAGTTAGAAGATTTTTTTAATACTAAAATCTCAACATGTGACATTGATTTATTCAAAGGTTTTCTTTTGAGAGCCTTATGTCTTTTGGACGGGGGGGAGGGGGTTCTCTTTCCATTTATTTCTTAACCAGTTTTATAGTTCACAGTTCATTTTAGATGCCAAACCATTCTTTCCAATGTGAGAGGAACCTGAACACACACTACTGTGACCAAATTTCAGGATTTATGGAAGGTTATAAGGATCTCTATGTGTAAAGAAACAAAGACCCTTTGTGCAATTATTGACCAGGAGGAGTCTGAGCAGCTCAGATGAGAAGGAGAGTGAATTTTCATACTATGTGCTTTCCTAAGAGCTTGATCTGCCCAAAATTTGTAGTTGAGTTTAATTCAATATAATTCCTTGTGGAAGTTTTGGAAATTGTACTTTGGGATTAACAGTTACTGTCAGTACTTCTGACTGAGCATCACATTGATAGTAACCACAAGAGCATATTTTTAGGAAGCTTTCAGCAAACCTAGGACTTTTATAAGAGAGTTTTTAACCTGAAGCTCAGAAATGTCACCTATGGTTTTCCTTTGAGATGAAACCTAGTTTCTAATTATATTATTATTAAAGGGCTTAAAAATGCATTAGCAAACTCTTCCTTTTAGTGCCATTTACACACACATGCAAACACAAACCCTTTACATTTGGGGGGTTTAAATATAATTCTTAAATAGCTATCTTCTTCCTCTTCTAAAGAGTGTCTTACATTTGTTACATCAAATATAATCAGAATCGGAATATTTACATATACCCAAATTAACTTAGGCTTATATATTAGGATGTAAGAATAGCATCTGTTTGTAAATATATAAAGCCTCTTAATGATCTGGAATTGTTTGAACATTTGATTTTTATGCAGCAAAATTTTTCAAACAAGTGGTTTGAATCTGCTACTTAACTATGTCCTGCTACTATTTGTGATGGAATATTAGCAAATTTCAAATAATGTTTCTCTGTAACAGAGAACATGAATGGATACCAGAATTTTATTTTCCTAACTATGTGTGTAGTACTTTTCCTCAGTTCTCTATGCCAGGCAGTCATTCCATAAATTATCTTATACAATTAAAATTAAAAAAAAAAACATAAAAAAAGAATAGCAGGAAAATGTGAAAATAGTTTCAATATATTTTAGAATTTCCGTATGTAAAATGTTTTGTTTAATTGTATGACTATCATGACTAAGTCCTGTATTTTATAGTTATAGATTGGTTTCTTTTTAAGTGTGAAAACTTAATCTTAAACATTTTTAAACTGGACCTGTACTATCCTGAATATAATATTTTAAAATTAAAAAAATGACTTCTTTATTGTTCTATAGAATACTTTCATATCTAATTAATGTATTAATTGGTTTATATTTGAATGAATTCAATTATAATTTAAGCCTGAAGCTTCATTTCATCTTGTTACATCCCTTTCAGAAGATTGCCTCATCTCCTTATGTAAATCACATGATTCATGCCCATAAATGAGCCATGGAAGATAGAGAACATTTTATATTGCAAGTCATAGTTAGATATATAATATCAAAATAGTGGTCTTTTCAAAATTCACATCAAAAACAAAATTTGTACTTTTTTAGTAGATTAATATAATTTGTTTACTTTGGGAATTATATCTCAACCTATAAAATTAAGGATTATTTTAATAGATGCTGAAATTGAAGAGCAAACTAAAGATACTCAATAGATTTATGGAATTTCCTGTAAGATATATGAATTTCACATAAAAATATATCATCAAAAGTATTTTCATTTAAGATTTTTTTAGTGGCACGATTTTTAAAAATGTTTTAGAGTTAGTATTTAACTAAGACAAGATAATGTCATTTAGGAGAGGATTTTTATTTAGCACAGTAATACATTTTATTTTTGTGTTCTTATAGCATATCAGCTCTATGCATCTTCCTTACCTGAGAAGTTAGTATTTTTTGAGCAGTTCAAGGAGTAACCAAGGCAACCTTATGTAATAACTTTCTATTCTTCATCCATATAAACACTATCACTGCCCTAGATTGTGATGTTATTAAATGTCACTGCGTAACATAACTGTGATTCAAGTCCAGTGACTCTGTATTTTGCCTTATTGAATGCAAGTTAAATGCTTAGGTTTACCCATCTCCCTAATGAATAGTTCATTAATTGATAAGGTTATTTTTCAAATTATTTAAAACCTCTACGGTCCATCTATTCACTTGTGATTTGTAGGCTATATAGTTACTGCATAATGCATCTAATCTGAGAGGCAAAATAAAATTTCAACAAATACTGTCATGCCCATTTTTCTCTTCCATTTACACCAATGCAGTAGAACATAGCATTGTGTTTTAAACACTGGTTCATCTTTTCATAGGGTTTATTGCACAATTACTGTTTGTGTTTTCCATCAAGCCTTGGGTATTTCAAGGAAGGTCTTTCATCAGTCTTCTCTGTGTGTCCCTATAAGCAATAAATTTACAGTGTTTTCTCTGCTTGGTTCACTAGTAGGCCCCTCAAGGAAGTCGCATAGCCCTCGGGAAATTTCAGTCCAAGATAGAACTTTGCAAACTCCCCTCACCACCACCTGCCAGCCAGAAACTGTTTAGCTCCAACAGTGAACTACTGCTGTTCCCTTAGTTAAGATTACATTCAGAAGTTTTGTTTAAGATGGATTGGGTCCTTGAGAGGGCATAGCTTTGTGATGTAGCTCTGATTGGGGGGGCAAGGGGGCAGTTTGCAAAAACTGTCATTGGTAACTAAATCCACCATATATTTTTTTCCATTGCAAAATTCCCAAAGAACACTGACTGCTGTCTTTATTTTAAAAGACTGTGATTCAAAATGTAATCAGATTTTAAGGAAGATAATAGGCAATCAGGAGGTGAAAAGTATTATAAGCAAACCTATGGCTAAGCCCCACCAGGAAAGTAGTCCCCATTCACGCTGAAATCTGCACCACCCTATTCTCCATCCAGCTGGGACAGAGCATGACATTTTCCACTAGGGCCATGAGTATAGCTCTGAAGCAGCCAGATGTCAATATAAGTACTTTCCTGCCTTCACATTGAACTGTGACTAGTAGTTCTGGTTCTATTGTTTGTTTGTCCGTTATTTATACCTTAGATCCTTAACCTCATCCCTCTTAGGGCTTGCTAAAAAAGAGTCATTAATTTAGTTGTGAGGTGACTGTGAAGAAATCACTTTAGGAAACTGTCTTTTGACACATTGCCAACATGGGGTATAGATATATGTGTTAAAGACAAAGAATAGCTCTGCAATTAGGTGCTCACTTGCAGGCAGGTCTTTTTGTGAGGTTTAGTTGAAAACGTAATTATTAAGAAAGTGGTGCAAAGCAAATTCAAACAAATTCCAAGTCTAGCTTGAAAAACTGAAAAGGTTCTTAAGTTCTGTCTGATGCATAAAGGGGTAGAAGCAAAGGAATTACATTCCAAAGCCAAGAAAGAGGGTGTACAAAAGCAGCTGATCCACTTGACATAGTTCATAGCCTTTTGCAAAGGAATAAAAGCCTGTTGAGCAGGGAACCAAAAGATCTCATTATAGGATGAAGCCAAGCCATATTAAAGCTTGTGCACTAGTAACTATGTCTAAAAACAGCCTGCTGTTTTATATTGAACCAATACATTTCTTAACTTGGTAGGTTGCAGCGTAAAGATGTACAGAGCCTGTCTGCTGGATGCTATGCCAATTACAGATGTGGCAGAGTGGTGTCAAACACCTACAAACAGTTAGTATTGCAAGCAATCTTAGAGTGAAACAAAAGAAGTTTTGAAATGTCACCTCAAAACCTAGAGAGCACAGTTCATCATGTGTGTCTGACTCTTAAAGTTTTGAAATCACCTTTATTATATAATTTAATTTGGACATTGTATGATCCCTTAATCAGAATGCACCTTTCTTTTAAGAACATGAATAGTGCCTGAGAGATAAGGAGAGTATCTTTTAAAAGTAACACCTTCAGATGACAAGGTATCTCTGATCAGCTCTGCAGAAACTGTTTCATTGGTGCTGGAGTGAAGGAAGAGTGAAATACTAAAGAATACATATTAGACTTTGTTAGATCATCAGAAAGAATAATTGGACATATTTACACAATTACATTTTAGTAAACTATTATGCCCGCTTAACTGTAATACATATTCTGATAAAAGTACATTAAATTGCAATCCAAAAGCAATTTAGCTGCTGAGGACATTATTTTTTATCTAATTATTCACAAATTAATGAATAAAATTAAATTCCAATCACTGAAGAAAATGAAGAAATGGTGAGAATCGGAACTACAGATTAGTTAAAGCAAAGATATGCAATGCATAACAGAATTAAAGCATTTCTTTTATTCAAACTCAGTGCTTAAAAAAGAACAAATCCATCATCTTGAAATTTGACTTGTAGCTTGACATTAAAAATAATATGAGTAGAATTTTCAGTGGGGTAAGCACAAAACTAGTTCAAGTTGTGTCACTCTCAATTACTGTACTCAGGTGGTGTACCCATTAAAATTCCCACTTGTGGGTTCTGCTCACTATGCAAATGGGGTCATTACCTGGAGAATTTAATTGGTTATGACACTGAGAGTAGGACTTTTCCTTTCAAAATAAACCTACTTACACACATTTTCACTAGAAATTTGATTGTTATATATACTTTGGTTTGTTTTGCTCTATAAATATTTACTAAAATTAGCCTGCCTTACTTATTTACCTCCTATGAATAATTCAAAATAGATCCAAATGACTTTGGTTTGGTTTTATTTGTCTATAATACTAGTTGGAATGAATATTTTTTTAAAAAATTGCTCATCACAACATTAGTAAAATTGTTTGTACCTTTTAAACCTCCCATTGCATGTTGATATGTATCCATAAAGGTTTTTATCATTTAATTATAACATCTCTCTCATAATAATTCTAAATACTTAATTTGAGATTTTCTTCCTTTTTCCCCCAGATTGTCACTTCAAAAAACATGCAGTTAAAGAGTTAACATGCCCTAATAGGTGGATTAATATACATAAGCACACGTACCACGCCCACACATGCACACACACACATACCCACACTCACTATTGCTGAGGTGCCATGTCTAACACTTGCAAGGCCTTTATACATACTAATAGCACAGAGTGGGGATAGCAAGTGGTTTGTTACTGTTAGTAAACAACACATTGGTATAAAAGTTCATGGTTTTGTATACCTACCACATAATTTCAATGATTGTGGACATTTCAACAGGAGAAATCTAACTACATAGAAAGAATATTGATAAAGGCCTGAATTTTCAATGAATCCTGAAATTACAGTGTGGTTTAGTTGATAAAATAATAAAATGAGCATCCAGGAATTTAGTTCCTAGACACTGTTTCTAATCGCAGTTCCCTTAGTGAACTTGAAGTAGGAACAGGGTTGCTATATAAGTTTTAATGGGATAATCTTAGGAAAGTACTAACAGTTCCTTCAAAGAGGGAGGTTATATAGTCGAGATTTTTATTATACCAGGTTATATAAAAGCCTAGATCTAGTTTACTAGATCTAAAGAGAATATTTTTCCTTTAATATAAGAATATTCTAAAAACAGAGAAAAAATATTCCAAGGATATAGAAGAGGAAATGCTACAAATTCATAGCGGGACCATTGGGCAGGATTTTTAACATCTGTAACTATGGGAAATTTCCCATAGAATATCAAATATGGATCCTAGTCTCTGACATTCATTTTTCTATGATATTTCTAATTGTGCCCAGAGGATAAGAAGGAGTTGGCGCATCCAATAAATATAATCATTTACATGCACAGAGCTCCCTTTGAAGTTAATAGGACCTATGGAAAGGGGAGTTATGCACCACGAAAATGAAGTTCAACGTGAATCTAGTTCTTTCTTTTTAACATGCAGTGGTGTTGCCTACGCATTTGGATTTTCTTACTGCTTATCTTTCCTTTGTATGTGATGTTTAAGTTGAAGTTGACTGAAATGCTCCATGTGTAGAGGAAAGATAGTCAAAAAGAGTGGATGCGATGATTGGCAAGCACATACCCAGGGACAAGCTTTATAAGATAGCATCCAAAAGTGATAGGGCCTGACATTTGCAGAGCTTGTTTAACTTTTCAAAAGGGATCCATATCCATTCTCTCATTTGATCTTCACAAACACTATGACTCTTCGAGGATATACTTTTCACTTCCATTTTACAGGTGAAAAAACTGGGACAAATTACTTAAGTGTACTTACTAAAGCAACATTGTTAGTTACCGATAGAACTAGGAAACCCAATTTCTATTCCTGGATCTTTTCCTTCAGGTACGTCCATTTCTTATGAAATCTTATCTATTACTTAATATAATAAATTGGTATAATCACAACTGTTCTACTTGAAGCAGGGACAGGGACATGGGAATGTGAAATCTTGCCTACCCCATTTCTTGTCTTGTGCCTTTCTTACTTAAAATGGGTGTCCTGGCTTGGATTCTTAGGAAAAATTGAAAATCGCAACTACTTTTGCTACTTATCTTTCATGATATATACATTGATCCCAAACTCAGTCAACCCACAATATGTTACTATTTATCACTAATGTCCTTTAATTCTTTGTAAGACAACATGCAACTCATTTACCACTTGCCCCTTTAGATCTGTTTCCTGCTTCTGCTACCTTTCCTGTGCTTTCCTTTCTGATTTTCAGTAGGCTTCACTTCATGATAGGCACCGGAGGAAACTCAGAGGGTGGGAGAAAAGAGAGGTCAAGATAAAATTTCCACCCTGCTCCATGATCCCCTGACTGCTGTGTAGTGGTTTACCAGTTGCCCTGTGCCTCTGAATATGGGGTTCCTGTGTGGTAGGTAGTTTCTCTCCCACAGCCGCTGCCCTCTCCCCTGCCTATTTGGGCCTGGGCAAGTAATGGTTTCCCACTGTTGCTAGTTCCTGACACTTCAAACTCCCTTGCTGGTTTCCTTACAACTGATTGTTCTTTTGCAAACAGTCTCTTTTATTAAACTCCCTTCAATTAAGCCCTCTGAGTGAGCCATCTGTTTCCTGCCAGTATTCTGACTAATGAGGTAGTAAGGAAGAGTTAGTTTCTGTGTGTGCAAATGCACAGGTTGTCTGAATCCAATCTCATTATTGTGTATTTCTAAGATTTATCAAAACAATGTAAATACTTCAGGTCTCCTAGATGTTTGTGTCACTTTAACATGGGCAGTTAGTGTCAAATAAAATACATCAAGAACTACACTGGACACTCCAGAAATTTCCTCCATGATTTTGTTTCAGTGACCATCCACCTCCCTTGAAATCATTTGACACCATAACAAGCTGTGGTGGGAAAGAAAAATTAAGAGGGTGTCATTGCCATGAAAGATTCAGAGATTATGACTGAGTTTACATAGAAAGATGTAAGATCCTCAGAGACGATGATGTTTTCCTTTGTTCCCTACAACTTGAAATGACTCAATATCTCCATCAACACAAACAGACCCACGGCAGAAATCCTAGCCTGGAAATTAATCTCTACAGAAATGTCCTATTATGGATACTGTATAATGGTACCCAGTGGTAATGAAACAAATTAATAATGACATCTGTATGCCTTTAGTGACAAACACATCTAAGGTAAAGCAGGTCCTTATCAAGCCATAGGCATTAAATCAACCCCAAGGTAGTCAACCCATAACAGCTTAATAGATGCCTCAAATATTCATCCAGTTAGCCAAGGAGCATCTATTGGTCATCCTTTTTTTTATATATACACATCTTTATTTTATTTATTCATTCTTATGTGGTGCTGAGGATCAAACCCAGTGCCTCACCTGTGATAGGCAAGTGCTCTACCACTGAGCCACAATCCCAGCCCCTTTTTTGGTCACATTTGTATCCAGACCCTGTGGTATGAGTAAACATGAAATGGTGTTGGTCAGCAAAGTCTCAGTTTCAAGAGACAGAATGCACATTAATTTTACAAAATTAGAGTTAGAATAGAGAAAGGTATAGCTCTTATGAGTAATAAGTTTCCCTTGGAGAGTCAGAAAGTTTTTGCAGAAGAAGCATGTAAATTGGAATTTAGAGAAAGTAAACATGGGTACATTGTGAAGTTGCGGTGATTTGGGGATGGATGGAGAGCAAGAGCTGATGAGAAGAGGCCAGATGAGAAGAGAACTGAGTCAGTGCCTTGCTTCAGTGTCTTTCCCAAGTCTCCTCAACTGCCCTAAGGAAATGTGAAGCCTTCTAAGATTGTAATAAAGGACATGGTGAGAGCAAATTTATGTTTCATCGGGGCAGCCATATGGATGATGGGCTGGAGGGGGAGAAGAATGAATGTGGATAGTCAGTGGAAAGATGGTGCATAATATATATATAAATATATATTATTTTAGTCAGCCTTTTTCACTGCTGTAATGAAAGGACCCAACCAGAGCAACTGTAGAGGAGGAAAATTTTATTTAAGAGCTCACAGTTTCAGAGGTCTCAATCCATAGACAGTAGGCTCCATTCCTTGGGGCTTGAGTTGAGGCTGAACATCATGGTAGAAGAGTATGGCAGAAACAAATAGCTCACGTGATCAGAAAACAGAGAGACTCCACTCTCCAAATACAAAATATGTACCCCATAACCACACCCCAAATAAACAACTTCCTCCAGCCATACCCCACCCGCCTCCACTTACCACTTATTTAATCCCATCAGGGATTAATTTACCGATTAGATTAAGGCTATAACTGAAATAATTTCTCCTCCAAACCTTCTTATATTGTCTCCCATATGAGTTTTGGGGATACACCACAGCTAAACCACAACATATGTGCAAAACATGGTGAGGGCCTGAGCTAAGCCATTGGCTAAGGACAGATGGGGCAGAGCGAAATGAGTTGGACACATTTCTGGAAGACAAAGATTGCCTTCAGTGAATGGACAGGGCAAATGCGCACAGTGTTTATAGCCAAACGCAACTGTACAAATGTGAAATGTTTAATAAAAGCAAAGTTCACAGGAGTTTTAAAGAACATTTAGGTTTTAAGCCACGAATGTCTTGGTTTTCTTAAGCATGACAGTGGTTTTGAAAGTGCTTTGTAAGCAGTTTCACCAGTATTAGGAAACATCATTGTAATATCTACTTGAGTTTAGATGGTGGGAAGGGTACTATGTATTTTCCAGTGGGAGAACCAGTAAAATAGGTGATCCGGAGTAAAATCCAACTGTATTAGTCTGCTAGTACTGCATATGAACCAGGGTGGATAAGGGCAGTGTGAACAGGGAGAAGTGAAAGGAAGGCAAGAATCAGGGGAATATGCACAGAAGATATGCAGAGTGCCTGCAGGTAAGACATGTTCAAGTACATGTTCATTGATCTTTAAATGAATGCATTAATGAATATATGCAGATGGATCAATAATGGGATATGTAGTACTAGGGACCACACAGGTTGAGACAAGCTTAATAAAGAAGAGAGGGAAAAAATTACAGGGTTATAGACACCCTCTGGCTTACCCTTTTTAAACTAAATCAACAAATCACTAACCATTTCTTGGTTGCTAATTGATCAGTTAAATGAGTAATTTTGTAACTGTCTTAATGAATAAATCTAGTTTCAGTCCTAAGTCTTAGGTACTATATGACTCAAACTCTTCCCTTGGCCTCCAGCAACTCTGAAATTACTAAGTAAAATTCCTAAAGTTACATTCTTGCCAACCTTTGTCATTTTGCACAGCCTGATTCAAATCTTCAACTGGGCATGCTCCAATTTTTGTATTAGCCCAGGAGGGTGTTTACTAGCCCTGAGAGGTTGTATAATTTGATTTTAGTTCTGAGCATCACACATTGTTTCCTCAATCCTAATAATATAACCCAAATCTCTTTTAACTGTTTTCATAATAAGTTGCAAAAGGGTCATGGAATAAAATTCTGTTTTTTTTTAAAATAATTACATTCAAATGTAAATATTTAAATACACATTGAAGATGCCAATGGAATTTTAAGCAGGCCTTTAAAGAATATTACCTAGAATACTAAGAGAGACACCAGGGCAAAAGCCCAGCCACTTGGGTTCTTTCTGTCCCTAATGGGAGAAACTGACTTGAAGGCAATTGGAATGCTGATCCCTAGGCAGAAATTCCATTTACATCTGGCAATTGGATCATCACATAGAAGCTGAGGGCTTTTATTTGTTCTTGCAATTATTTATTTCGAAATAATTATTGAAAGTATGAAAGGGAAAGCAATGGGAATCCACACCATAATATGAAAGTTTAAATCTGCCTGATTCCTAAGAACCTATGTCTCTGGATTCCATGAGTGTTTGGTTTTGGTATATCATAGAGTAGAAGTCACGTGCTGTGGTTTTCCATTTATTAGGAAGTTAAGAAGTTACCATTCATTTGGATTACATTTTCTTTCAAGCAAAACTTTTTTTTTTTAAGTTTTAGACCTAGAATATTATAAATTGTACCAAAATATACAGATGAAGATACTTAGGCAGAAGTTATCACAAACATGATTTAAAAAAATATTTCAGGCTTACTGTTGATATTTCAATCATTTCTTCTTTAAAGAAGCATTCACCTAGGACAAATGGCTTTTTTCACGGGGAAGACAGTTAATAATTGATAAAAGGAAATATTTCACTTTTAGGCTTTCTTAAATTTCAACAGGCAGATAATTTTGAAGAGTATCAAAATAACTGAATATCTTTATAGCAAAAAAAAAAAGGGGGGGTTTATATTTTTTTCTATATTCATTAAAATTTTCCATTGTTGGCAAACTGGCTTCAGAAAGTTTTCTTAAATAAAAAAAATAAGGTGGGGTAACCCATTATTACATTCCAGGTGTGCATTAATAAAGTATCAGACTTGTAAGTTTTACAACTAGAAAGTAGCACTGTAGTTATCATGTATTACAGTACACACAATTTGATTGTTACAGAGTAGACATCTGCCAGAAACATTTCAGTTTAGCATGATGAATTTACCTTAGCCCTGTCAAGAATCACATTACAATGCCAAAGTATCGCTTTGAATATATGTTGAAAAACAGAAATAAATTTGTTGAGGTAGGGTTTCAAATCCCCTCAGGATCATGTCATTACTGGTATTGTGGCTAGGCACATGTGAGCTCAAGTTACTCTGTAGGGGATTTACCAATAGCAAATGCCATTCATTTAATCAGGACAGCTAAAGAAAAGATATTGTTGACTGTGGGTGATACAAGGAGTTTATCAGCATCACAGCAAGGATTCTAGCACACTCAATTTACATAAAAGTATAAGGATATTTAAAACATAATCCCTTTCCAAGCCACTTAAATATATTCACATGAGAAGTTACTTATCTGCAGCCCTTTTGCGGCTAATGGTAAACTTCTCTGAAAAATTTAGCCTAACTCTTTGTGGTATTTGCCTCAAAATGCTGAATTACAGCCTTTGTTCAAATAGTAAAATTTATGCTTTCCTTGTGTTTGAGGTACAAAGGTATGATAATATAGACAGCAGGAGATGCAAACAACAGGCAGATTGTTGCACACTCACTCAGAAACCACTGACAGTTTCATTTCCAGTATCTTTGGGAGCCTAGCTAGTACGGAGTCGCCTCCATCATATGCATTGGAAATGCCAAGAAATTTAACTGTAATTTCTTGAAAGGCCTGTGAGTTCTATCAAGAATTTGCTGCACACTTTGGAAAGATTTTACGGTGTAGACATGACCACATGATAGGCTTCTTATATCCATAGCAACTTTTAAAGTCTAAGATGCGGAATAAAGACTACTGCCTTAATAATACCAAAGGGGCACATCCACACAGGCAAGATTGTGAGCAGGGTTCACAGTTTAACTACCATAAAAATTAGCTGCCGCTTTCATTTGAGAAATATGGCAGATAAAAGCAGTTTCAATATTCCACCATTGCATTAATGTAGATGTCGCACAGATATATTAAATTTTTTCCCTCTCAACACCTTGCTCTAAGAAAGTAGTAAAAGTATTATGTTTGCATGAGACTGATTTGACATGAAGTCTGAGAAATATATGAAATGTTGTATTTTTAAAGGACTTGGCTTATGAAAAGTTATATTTGAGAGAGTGTGGAATCAATTCTCAGGAATAGTTTATGGTCCAGGAACTCCTACAAGGTAATGGGAGAAAGTGGTGTGTGTGTGTGTGTATGTGTGTATCCATATAGTATATGTATATACTAACAAAAGAAATATTAATATCATATATTGAACTTCATCAAGGAATAAGAGTAAAAATTCTACAACCACTTTCTAAGAGATTTGCAACATGGCAACATTATTATTCACTTGATCTAAAAATTAAATTCAGGTCAGTTTCCAATTTGCATTGTGTATCTTCCAGTTACTCGTAACTCAGTTGGAGATAGAGATTTCTATGAAATTCTGGTAAACTACAGATGTGTGTGTGTGTGTGTGTGTGTGTGTGTGTAGGTTGTGTTTTTGCAAGTATGTTTGATTATAACTACCTATAACTGATGTTGAAGAATTTGCTGACATTTCTGTAGCAAACTCTGATTATATTGACATGAGAATTCTAGTTGTCTCTTCCTAAGAGAAGAGATCCATGGAAAAATAACTCAAACAGAAAACATTGACAGGTAAATAACAGATAAATGTGCTGCATAAGCAAACATTAGTAGAGACAATTGGCAGTGTATAGGAAAAAGAAGTATTCATACAACATAAAATTATGGCACAACAGAATATCATATCAATGCAGAAAAGCCCAAAAAGGAAAAAAAAAGAAACACTACATTCAGGACTACACTATTGGGGAAATATTCTTTTTATTGGAACTATGGGAATCCTTTCTCATATGAATTCAGGAAGCTAGGACATCATAACAAGCCTAGTACCTCTCCAAAATACCTTTCACATTAAAATGAAAAAGGATTTCAAATCTTTTCTATTTGCCTACTATAGTTTGGCAAAAGGAATTAACAGTACAAATCAAAACTATTTCCTCTGAAGTTACTTGTGTGATGAAGCATGTTGAGTTTTTTATTTGTGAAAGTTTCAGAGACTTTTTGGCAGCCTAATTCCACTAGTCATGGGGCTCCACCTCTGGCTTTTCAATCAGGTAAAATATGAGAAACTCAGAAACTGAAGTTCAACGTTCTTCCTGAGATACAAAACCAGAGCACCAATCTTCTCCCAAGGGAAATGGCAGTTTATAAAACACTCCTAAAATATAGAATAACATTTAAATCACAGAACATTATTGTGTACATGTTGCCTTTATTTTCACAATAAGTTTTAGAGAACAAATTGAAATATTGAATCAAATTTATCGTGAGAATGCAGTGGTTTGGAGAAACAGCAGCAGTCCTTTGGAAATTCACCACTAATCAACATGGAACACCATTTTCTTTTTATTTATTTATTTATTTTAGTCCTAGCAACATCCGTGAACTTGAACATATGTCCATATCATCTGTATTACCCTTCTCTTTGCATTCTGTCTATGAATATTTTTCTTCTTCTGATTCTGGCTTTGCTGTTAGATTTGAGTTCCATATTTTATTCATCACTCTTAACTTTTCCTGAATTACCTGTTTATAAATACGATTTCCTCTATCCATCACCTTCTCTTCCCTATGCCTTTGTTCAACATCTGCTTCCTTTTTGATATCCTCAGGACCAATTAATTCAGCTTGGCCACAAACCTTATAATTGGCCAGTGTTTTCTAGGCACTGGGAAAACAAAATTAGAATTACCTCCTGCATTCATGGAGCACACATAGGGAGATAAAAACTGAATCACTACACAACATTGTGAGACCACTTGAGAAAAGGGGAAATGGAATAGGATTGCAGAAGAGCAAGCCTTTGGAAGAACAAGAATTATAATAGAAAAGTCATTTGAGAAGATTCTTGAAAGATGATTTAAGGAGGACAAGAGAAAGGAGAGAGGGCCATTCAGGCAGAAGGAGAGCATCCACAAATCCACACAGTGGCCACAAGTATGGTAGGTCCTAAGACTACGGAGTGTTCCATGTGGCTGGTAAACATCTGCTCAGGAGGGAGGATGAAACGTGGAAGAAGGTACTGAAAATATAAACTGTGGAAGTTTAATTTTTGTTTTTGTTGGTTTTCTGATATTATACCAAGTATTTATCGTACAGTAATTTAAAGGAGGAAGTGACAGTTTCAGATTTGTATTTCAGAGGGATCATTTAGGCAAATAGAGTAAAAGATATCAGAAATGAGGAAGATAGAAGGCAGAAAGTCAGACCAGAGGTGGCTGTTACAGTAGAGTAGGAAGCGACAGTCTAGACCCCAAGGCTACCAAGGATGTGGCAGTGAGGCTTGAGAAGGGGAGGGGGGGATGTAACATTTAGGAGATGAAGTAATGATCAATAGGACATAGTAATAGGATATGAGCAGGAGAAAGGAAAGAGTCAAGGATGACACCAAAGTTTTTTATTTTTTTTATCTTGAAGAATTCTCTCATGATAATGTCATTAATTAAGATAAGGAACATTAGATAAATGGAATGTGCTAAGAATGCAGGCCCCTTTCAATGTGGAAGTTAAATTATTCAGACAATGTGACATGCAGGATGGGATCTCAAAAAAAAAAAAAAAGTTAGGATTAGAAAAGCAAATCTGAGAGTTGTTTCAACTTGGAAAAACTTATGTGGAGGTTAGGTGAACGGAGTCCTGTGAGCAGGACTGAGGGAGATTGGCAGGGAGGGAAAACTCTTCCAAGAGAGCATCTTTGGAGCTGTACATCTGGGCAGTAGGTCTCAATTCTATCAGTACCTGCTGAGTAGGGTGCATAACACTTCACAGAAATGTACACCTTGGAGGAGAAGAGGCAAGGTCATTTTTAATTCATACTTCATTGGCCAAAACTACTCAAAGTGTGTTATTATCACAAACAGTCAAACTGTACTTCATCTGGCCAACCAAGTTCTCACAGTAATTTGAGCTAGAATCCCTGGTGCAAAATCTATTAAGGTATTACTTGATGCTAGATCTGATCAGCATGAAATAGGCAGAAGCCCTCCGGTGAACACAGAGTTGGTATTTTGAAGATGTGAATCAGCACCAGATGTGTTTGCTCTAAGAGGCAACCACAAACAGGGGCTTGTTGAAAGTCACTAGACTTGATGAGATCACTGAAGTGAACATGTAGACCAGCACCTTTGAACATGGCCAGATTTCAATGTAAATCCACAGAAAGTATGAAATAAGTTTGTATTTATTTCTTTGTGTGCTTTCTTGATCCAGAAAAGTTTAAGAAACACAATTTTGGGGGAAGAATAGGAGTATAAGAAAAGAAGTTTGGGGAAAATAACATCTAAGAGTCAGAAAGGAGAAGATAGGGAGAGAAGTAAGGGCTTTGGAATCATAAAAGATATCTAAGGACTCCTTAACTCGTTTGTGTGATTTGAACAAGTTATTTCATTCTCTGAGCCTCATTATATTCACCTGTAAAATAAAACAGTGATAATAACACATGCCACAGTGGGGTTGTGAGTATAAAATAGGAACTGTGTGCAAAATATATAGGATAAAGTACATGCTTGTTAAGGGAAGAATTGTCAGAAAGGAAGAAAGATGTCCATGTAGAAATAGAAAAAGGGAATAAAAGAAAATAAACACACATAAAAAAGGATCGTACTAATCAGGCAAACAGTGAAGAAATGTTGAACAGAGTTTATCCAATTTTTAATGACTTGTTCAAGAATAATCAACATGTATTGGTTGGGTAGCAAAGATCAGGAGAGTAATGCAGGAAGGAGTAAAGTGCCAGATTGCCAAAGCAGACTCATAGAATCAGATGTCACACTCGGCATAAAGCTTTGCTGAGGAAACCCTCATTCAAGAAGCACTGAGGAAGTGGAGAGGCCTCTGGGACATCCATCTGGGTCTCCAGATCTTTTCTTCTGCATTATGCATGTTAGGTCTGCCTGAAAACCATATATGAGGCCTCCAAATAATGACATGCAGCATTGCCTTCCAAAGTTGGGGGTATTTAAGTGATGAAACATGTCCATTTTTAACCCAGGAGAGTTTTATCATTCATGATACATTCTCCAAGCATCCATTTCTCATAAATCTATAGATTCTGGATTTACTTACAACTAGCATTCTTTTACTTGGGGAAATACTGTTCAGATAATTCTGTGGTTAAGGTTTCTTTCTCAGGCCATGAAAGTCCAGTTGATGAAGCTGACAAAGAGATTAGACTAATTTGCTTCTCCTTATTTTCTTTCACTCAGGTGTGCTCCCCACCGACAAAGAGACTGAGTGGACCATGAATCAATTGATTACTCTCTTTTTTCCTGAATAGCCTTTTAACTGCCCCCATATGCCCCTAATCCAAATGTCCAATCACTTTTCTCTTTAGATTGATAAGTAATCATCTGTAATTATTTGCTTTATAGACTTCCACAGCCTTATTTAAAAGCTCATTTGTGTACTCTGGGTCAAAAATGGGTTTATATTATATATATTCATACATACGTATGAATGTGTACAAACATTATATGTATAATCATATGTATGTATTCATATATACACATATTATTTTGAGATTTCTTTTCCTTAATAGTGTATGTCTTAAAAATATTTCTGCATAATTTCATGGAGACTCACCTCAGTGTTTTAACAATGTTAACAGTTGTAAAGTGTATGAGAGTTTACTCACTTGCAAAATCAAATTAACCTACCACAATTTCATGGATGCTGGCAGAAGACCCAAGACTCTTGTGTTAGAGAGAAAGAACTTAATTACTAACAGCAATAGCAATATCAGGAGTATGAGCATTTGTACCAGTTCCCTGAACCCCAGTTCCCATAGGGGCAACACAGAGACAGACAATGTCTGCCAATGCAGATGTTGTTAGCCAAGTTTAGGGATTCTGAAACTTTTCTATTGGCAGTAATCAAGCATGATATACTTCTGCCATGAAGAAGATATTACTTTCATCTTAGTGGAGGAGCAAACATGACCTATGCTCTTGAGGGCAATGCTAGACTCGGGAGGATTGCAAGTTTGAAACTAGCCTCAGCAATTTTTGAGGCCCTAAGAAACTTAGTGAGACCCTGTCTCAAAGTAAAAAATAAAAAAGGCTGGGCATGTGGCTCATTGGTCAAGTGCCCCTGGGTTCAATCCCCAGTACCAGAAAAATAAAGAAATAAAGTTAGCTTGGGTAGGTTCCCTACATAATGTGAAATCCTTACAACAAATTTTCTGCTATCCTGACCTGCATCTGGGATCTGCGTCTTAAGACAGTGAGCCCCCAGTCTCACTTTCATTTACAATTTGGCATATGAGTTCCAGCATCTTCCACAGAGTCATGTAGCTTGTTTTGACATCAGATCTCACTCTCCTCTTCCTCCCTCTCTCTCATATTTTGTTTTCCACATTGCTATGTGTTGAAATCAGAGGAGGAGCACAAGGAATGGACTTATAATGCTACCTCCTCCAGAAGCAAACATAAAATAATAAAAGCAAATTTAACAGAACTGTTAAAACTCATGGGATGAAATTCTTTCACAAAGAAGTACAATGACACCTAAAGTTTATAATTAGTTTTGAGCTGGTTTAGATCAATGGAGTTCTTCATTTCTATTTGGAAGTAATATTGCTTTTATGAAACTATACACTGTATTTCCAATCTCAGAACTTTCTTTCATGCCCTAACATTTTGATGACTTTAAAATTCGTACATACTTGCCATATAGCAAATAGTATTGCCAGGTCTACTGAGTCACAATTAGGCAGAATCCAGACACAATTCCTAGACAGTGGAAGCAGGAGGACAGAAATCAATAAGGTTAGTTTTAATTGTATCAGTCTGTTAATATTAAAAATTAAATACATTTTTTCAGGCTAATCATACTATCTGTATATCTCAATTTCAATAATTCTAAAATACAAAATAGCATTTAGATGCAGTTCAAAATTCAATGAGTTTTTTTTTTTTATCATTGAGAATTCTGGAAACCTATAAAGAAAATCATTTGTCTTTTAAGAAATAGTCACTCAAATACCATACATAGCCTTTAATTTTCTATTTGTATTTATAAATGATGTAAAGCATGATTTAAAAAAAAGGTTTCAAAGTTTGAATAAATTGTTAAGCACAATTACTGAAGGACAATGCAATCAGACTGTGAAGGACTTTCTTTTCTAATATTGTGTACTTTTTACTTAGATTGTCGCTTCTCAGGTAATATGAACTAGAATAAGGAATATGTGTGAGTGTGTGTGTGTGTGTGTGTGTGTGTGTGTTTGTGTGTATTTAAAAACGGCAGGCCAACATACTCAGATACAAAAAAAAATATATAAAAATTTAAAAAATACCTTTAGCTAAATCTTTATCTTGAAATAAGTCCCAGAATCTCTTTCCAGACTGTTTTTGTGTTTCACACATGCATAAAAACAATGTCCTTCTGATGATAAGATTTATTGAGAGTGTTTATAACTGAGGTTACTGACAGACATTTTTATAAGATATAAATTTTATAAGATATAAAATTCAAACTGTTAATTCATATTAGTAATATTTAAATTAATGATGGTAACCCTTAAAATATAGATCAATTTAGGTATTTAGTCCTTTTTTTCCTGAATCTCTCTAGAATCTCATAGTACATAGAAATTTTAAAGCAAACTTTTGGATTTCTGAACACCAGTAAAAAAGCAAGAAACAATTTTGAGTATGTACATAGAATTTGCAACTGTTTTGTTTTGCTAAGAAAATACATTTAAAAAACTGTTTTTATTTTAATACTTATTTTATTTTAATGTTTTAATATTAATGATATCAATTTAAACTGTAGTTTAAATTAATATAATTAAAAGACTTTTTAATGCACATGGTAAAATTAATCAAAGATAATGTTAAAAAAAGACATTATGTTGAAACAAAGTCTCAACTTTTCAGATTATGTTCTAGGAGGAAGAGACAACAAATGAGGGGACATGTGTTACCTGGTGATATTAAAGGGGGAAGAAAATAAAGCTGAGTAAATGGAATAAGGACTGCCAGAGTAAAATGGTTGATGATTATTTATCGTGGTCGATGAAGGCCTTGCTATTAGGAGGAACCTGAAGAAAGTGAGGGAATATATCATTCTGCTCTTTTCCTGGCAGAGGGAAAAGCAAGTGCAAAGGCCCTGAGACAGACACATGCTTTGATATAGTAGAAAAGCAGTCCAGAGCCCTGCATTGCTGGAGTAAAGTGAATGAAGGCAGTGCTACCAGGAAATGACATTAGAGCGTTTATGTCCAGCCAGTTTATGTAGGTATTTTAAGCAGTTTTGCTTTAATTTTGGGTGACATAGATAACAACTGGATTTTTAGCAGAGTAGCAACATGAGTAAAAATGTCTACTTCTTAGCACAGAGCAGGACATTGGACCACAACTGCACAAGTAGCTATTGTCTTCTGCACTGGCCCAAGCTTGTGTTGAAAGAAAGTGCCACTTTCATTTATGAATATCTTTTCTGAAGCAGCATATTGGCCTTGATCCTTAGGCACAAAACTTTCCATTATATAGATGTTGAAGAACATTTCTTCATGCTGCAATTGATTGGCTGTCTCCAAAAGAAACACATGTGTGGTTGAATCGTGAGTTGAATAAGCTACTTTTTTTCATGGTGTATCGTTTTTACTTAAAAGACTTGCTAATAGACAAACTGTGGTTATACAGACTTGGTTACTTGACAGACATTATCTTGAGTATGGCTTAAGTAAATTTGCCACTTCAAGGAAAACAACTGTCAGTATTTATTGCAAATAATAAATATTGAGCTTTCAAGTGAAAATTAGAATCTTTGAAAACTTGTAACCACTACTCAAAATCCTCTTTGAAAAAAATTGGCAATGATAACAATGAATGCAATTTAGAGAATATTGTGTAATGAAATGTGTCAACATTTGGAAGGTCTGTATTACTCTGAGAACCAAGTTTCCCAAAAGACCAGTCAATGATGTTATAAAACCATGTAAAGGTAAAAGAGCACTTAGAAGTGTTATCGTTTGAATCTGCAATGATGTCCAAAGGCTCATGTGTCAAGGGCGTGTTTCCTAATGCACCAGTGTTCAGACTGGGGCGTTTGAGAGGGTGATTGGATCATGATGGCCCTAACCTCGTCAGTGGATTAATCTGTTGGGGGGTTCATAATTCAAGGACATTATTGGGAGGTGGTAGAAACTGTAGGATGTAGGGCTCCAGTTGGAGAGTAGGTTTTTTGTCCCGGGTCCATCCACCCACCTTTTCAAGGCTACCATAAGGTAAACAGATTTCCTTTGCCACACCGTCCCACTATGGTGTTTGGTGTCACCTCAGGCCTGTAGCAATATAGCCAGCTGATTTTGGATTGAAATCTCTGAACCCATTAGCCAAATTAAATCCTCTGTCCTTTAAGTTGTTTTTCTCATGTATTTTATCACCATGATGAAAAACTGACTAATACAATAGGTCAGTGCATTTTAATGCAACAGTATACAACAAATTATAGACATGGTTTCAGATTCCTAGTTGTAATGAATAATTAAGGAAAAATGTATAATTTTTCGTTGTGTTTGGAGCATCAAAGAATATTCATAATTCCTTGAAAAGACTATTTTAATACTATTTTTCTTTTGATATATTCATTTGGAGCTTATTTTCTTCTGTATTTCAAATGCAACAACATAATGCAAGAAACTGAAGACAAAAAAAGATGTTAGATTGATGAAGCCAGATATGAAAGAATTTGCAAAAAAATATAAAATAATGAAACTTTTCTTGTTAAACATTTTTGTTTAGGAAAACATTATTTTTCACCAGACATACTATTGGTGTTAATATAATGAGTTTATTATATTTATTTTTGAATGAGTAAATAAGAACAGTTTTTAAAATTTTTGGCTTTGACTTCTTATAGAGGAATTATATAGACAGATATAACCAGTAACAACAAAAGCTTTTTGGAGTTCTCACTGATTTTTTTCAGAGCATAAAGCAAATCTGAAATTCTCATTTGAGAATTGGTGCTCCAAAGGAAAATAAATGTCTCTGATCACGCCATTGCATTTTATATAATTAAGGACTTTATAGGTGTCAAAGCAATGGAAGAAATCATTAAGAAGAAAGAGTAATTCATGTAAATTTGTAAAGTGTTAAATGACTACAACTCAAAAACACAAAAAAGCAAAGTGATTAACTGAAAACATTGCTACAACAAATATCAAGAGTTAAGGCATATCTTTCATATTAGAGTAACATTACTTTTTTTATAAATCATTAATCTCCAATTTTATAAGTTTCTCCTATTTCTTTTGCTTTCTCTTTTCTTCTGCGGGAAATACATTAGTACCTAAGTTTTAGTTGGTGAGATTGGGATACTTTAAGTATGCTTTTTGTTATTTATATAATCTGTATTTTCCAAATTTCTATACTTTATGCCAGGAAAAAACAAATTGCTACAAATGTTACAAGGTCAAATATTTTTAAAGCTATTTTTTAAATTAATGATTAATTTAGATTGATATCTTTCCTATGTAAAACCAAAACTCAATCATCCAGAGCCTTTATAATTATTTAAATAAATCAGTTTAGGTAACTTAATTGCATGGTTATCTTATGGATATTAATAATTATAGATATTTGGATGTTTACCCCAAGCATTTAGAACACTTTCAACAATGAGTATATTACATATAACTTTCAAAACCACAGAATACCATTTTGTTAGTGTACTTATATGTGTCTGTGGTTACTAGAAGGACTGATTTTAAAAATAAGTATTATTTGACATGAGAAAAATAAAAACCATTGTTTCAAATAAATTTGTGTTAATGAATATTGATGTAAGTTATTCTTGCTTTCCCAGTCTCCTATTATTAACATAAATCAAAAATTATTAATTTCTGATTGCACATGATTTGAGGGATTGACCCAATAGTTTGAATCATAGAAGGATAAATTATTTTTGTGTGTTTTTTTATTATATTCATTTTTATTTCAGTGAAAGATGATACACAAGAAGGAAAAATTTAATTCAATTTAAAAATTTTGTCTTATTTACATGGCAACATTTCTATAAACTTTAACAATTAAAAAATTAAGAGCTAAGTTTAAGGTGAAAAAGGAAGCAGCTTATTTTCTATTTCTTCTGCAGTGAATTCCACAAACATGTTTTGCTCTACAAACTGTCAAATCTGCCAGCAGAACATGAGGAAGATTAAAATATATGTATGATTTTCATTTCTTTCAGTTTTCCTAGGAAAACAAATTTCACCAAATTCAACCTCTCTTCCCTGAAAAGCTGTGGATGTTTGAAAGATATTCTTTGGGAGAAACTGAAGTGAATGACTGGCACTATCTTGTACCTCTAGTACTCCGATACTCTGAGAAATTAAATAGTACAATTCTGAATTTCTCTTAGGGAGAAATTTCAGCCCTGAAGTCTAACCAAGAATTGTGCTTCTAGTGATTGTGCCCATGAAATCTCTTTGTGAGAGTTGTCTTCCGAAAAAAAAAATGTGTTTACAGTTCCAACAGAATATTCTAAGTGAATACATTTGCAATTCATAATACTTGTTTTTCTTTGTCAATTACCCAATAACTAATGTTTTCATATTTCAATTTTTACTGGGTAGCAAGATTCCATTTTTATCACAGCTGTCTGCAGTTATGAGCCAGAAGAAATTCCTTTCTGTTAGAATGTCTTCTCTTCATGCTGAAATCCAGCCCCATTTTCTTCCCTTTACTTCCCCTTGTTCTTCCATTTCTCACCTGCTTTTTGACTTCTTTCCCCATGGTTTGCCCCAGCATTCATCCCTTCATCTGAGGAGGCTGCCTCAAAATAGACCACCATTAGGTCAGGAGCACAAAGCTTCCTTTAAGTGAGTTTGATTTTCAGCCTTCTCACGTAAGCCCATTGAACGGATGTCCGTATTTGTTGTTGAGCAAGTAGAGAACATTGTAGAAAAGAATTATTTAGGAGTAGTTCAACACTTGATGATTATTCTCCTAAAAGTAAAAATCTAGAGGCCATTGAAGGGAAGATGTTCTTTCTCCTTTTTTCCTACTGGCTTGTTTGATCAATTTGTCTTCCCTTGTAGAGGTATGGAGAGGTCTCATTTTCATGTTTATTTATTTTTTTTTCCAAATGAAATAAAACTTTCTATATGCCTTCATTCAACTTTGCTCCTACATACATTTTTATTTTAATCAAAAGCTTCCTTGGAGTGAGTGAAGGCCACGTACAGAGCTAGTTTATGTCTTTAAAAGCTTTGTTTATCACCCAGAGTATAGTCTATCAGAGAGGAATCATTTTGGTTCAAGGACATATTATTGTCTTGATTGGGCTGAGACATCAAAGGAAAGAATTAAAGCCTTCTGATGAAAACTTTCCACCTAACACACAGGTGGCTGAAAGTATGTGCTATCCTTTCTTGGGTCCTTTTGTCACCTTTCTTAGCTTTCTTGTTTTGAAACATGATAATAGTAGTATTTGAGTTTTCTGGGGATTTTTGTTCTATATTGCATGCTGTGAAAGGATTTTTCTAGGTTCTGCTTCTGGGCTCCCTCTGATCTTGTGATGTTAAACACGCTGCTGTCTTCCCTCGGCATTACTCTCATCATTTTCTTCTCCACTTGTTCCACTTCTGTCCTGTGTATGTGGGAGGGGGCTGTATAGAAGATGTGAGAGGGAATTTAGTAGAATGGCAGAGTAGGGGGATGTCAGGGAATCACACTGCTGAAAAAAAGACCTCTGCAACTTCTAAAGAAAAAAGGATAGGCTGTACTGGTCTTTGCATTTTTTTTTCAACATAACCACAAAAGTTAACTTTTTTCCAATGAAGCCTTTAAAAAAGAAATATTGTCACTTATCTTTGAATTTTGATACCATCTTGTCCATAGAATTGTGTCCCAAATTCATGAAAATTCATGGTTTGTTTTCTAAACAGTAGAGAAGGATTTATGTAACTCGAATCCCATATTTTCTAGTAAGACCAGTGTCATTCTGACCTTGAAGAACTGTGCGGATTGTAATGAAAATAAATACTTCAATAAAGCATGACATCATATCTTGATTCATTTTGCATTGTGTGTGTTTAAGGAAACACTAGAACTTCCTTCTGATAGTTTTAATACCTTGGGAAATATGTTGACTTATGCTTTCTGATTTGCCCCAGGGTCATGTTTGGAAATTCCACTCAGTATTAGAACCAGACTTAGTCAGTCAACAACAACAGAGAAAAAGAATGGTGGGTTTTTCTGTACTAGATATTACTTTTAAAATATTCTCCTCATGACTTTCATTTTGGTGAGAAAAATATAGTGAGAGGAACACCAAGGAAAGTAAAATATTGACAATTATATTAAAGAACAATCAAATATGGATAAAATATCTTACATATAGTATCATTCTGTTGTCATTTTCTGACACTACAGCACTACAACTTAATCTTTCTTTGATAGTTTTTCCTGGAGTGACTGGCTGAGGTTCTATAATTAAAACAATCTGCATGTGCCCACATAAATTTGATTGCTCTAGACATAAGGACTAAATTCAATACTAACATGATAAGCTTTGATGGTAAATAATCAGACCATAGGAGGCCATCTACTTCATACTTCATAATTATCAGAAATAGTTTATATTCATTAAAGAACTTAACACAGTTTCTGATGCATATGTCTAGGACACAAAGATACAGACATGATTTTTGTCCAATAAATAAAATTAAGTAATGTACTAAACAAATTCAGTACTGACAACTTTCCTTTTCAGGTATTTTGATTCTAAGAGAAACAAGGCTTAAAAATAAGCACATAGGAGACAACTAAGACAACTGGAAAAAAAACAAAACAAACAAAAAAAAAACATTGAGCCAACCATGAACTGACACAATAAACTGCCCTCCCAGCTCTCTAGTGAAACATGAGTGCTTTTATGTGCAATAAGGGGGGTGTTTCTAAAAACTCAACTTCTGACACCTCCTGTCTTCATTCAGTAATGCACACAAAGTGATTCAGTTTAATATTTAAAAACATCGGAGGGCAATTTGCAATTGCTTATTAATATGTTCCAATGTTAGTGTTTGTCTCTCCAGGTCATAGCATATAATTGGCTGAACCAGGCCCCTCTTTCATTTTATTCCTTTATTTATATTCTTTCATGCAGATACTCCATTCTCGTTCCCCACCCAGTCATCTCGGCATATCTTCTGTTAAATGTGTCTTATTGAAGTTTTTGCATGTCGTTTTTCCATGTAGTGAATGATGCTGTATATTGGAAACTTGATCTGATTAGATCAATTTTTCGTAACTAGTCCTGTTTCTTTGTGCATATCTAATCCAGAGCTCCTGCATGCAGTTCCTAGTAACGTGGTTACTAGGAACAAATTACTGGATATATTATAGTGAGGAATTTGCTTAAACTAAGGTTCAATTTCTTTATCAATGAAAGAGTGGATAATATGCTTACTTCAAAAGTTGTGTAAAAATGAAATTAACAAAGACATGACACATGACAGGTGCCTGATAACTAAGAAGTTCTCAATGGTCAGGTGTTGAGAGCCACAGCCCAAGGGGCCCCAGCAAACTTCCAGCTGCCGGCTGATGATTGGCTCACAGCGGCCCCAGCAACATCTAGCTGATTGGCTCCTCTGCGGTGATGCTCATTGGGCTGTTTCCCTGCCCTTTCAGACCACGGAGCTGCTCATTGGGGGACTTTTTTGGCTCCGCCCACGTGACCCAGCCAATCGGCCTCAAGAGCAGGAGGATTGTGGGAGGTGGAGAGAAGCTTGTGTGGGAGAGAGAAGCTTGTGTGGGAGAGAGAGGCTTGTGGAAAGCCGGTGGTGGCAGTTGAGGCTCTGAGGGTTTTTCCTGAGAGGCTGTTTTGTTTGGCGTGTGTGGTTCTAAAAATAAAGTTAGTTTCTTTTGACAAGTGGCTCCTGATTGTGCCCAGCCAGACTGCGGCAGTCAGGTGACATTTGACAGCAATTTGAGAGGTAGAGGCAGGAAGATTGTTAAGTTTGAGGCCAACCTGGGCAATTTGGCCAGACCCTGTCTGAAAATAAATAAATTAATTAAATAAATAATAATAATAATAATGAAAAAGGCTGGGAATGTAGCTCAGGGATGTAGTATCTTTGGTTTCAATTCTTAGTACTAAAATTAAAAAAAATGAATAAATGAATAAATAAAAAGCTCTCAAGGAATAGGAACACTTTCTATGTATCAAGTAGTTTATTATGGCTTGGCATAATAAGATAAATGATGGTGAGGAGAATGTGATTGCAGTACATAAGATGAAATTGGAAAAGTAGAGCAAGTTTTTCTAGAACATGGCAAGGAATTTATACTTTAAATTTAATGCTTGAGTACCATCGGAATCACCTGAGATTTAGAATACACATACCTGGCTCTACTTGCAGAGATCTGGCCTACCCATGTGACTTAAAAGAATAGTTCATGCAAAAGAATTGATGATTTGTTTTTATTATGTGTCATATTGAGTTCTACCATTGACATTATTAGTAGGGAAGGATCTTCATTCCTAGATCTGAATTTTAACATCTAAAGCTTTAGAAACAAGAAAGTCCAGAAAACACTTTGTTTAAAATAAATCAATGAGCCTCTGAATTTGGGGTTAGTGGTAGTTGGCTCAACCAAGTGTCAACTAGTCTTCTGAGCTTAGGTCAAGATAATTTCTGTTGTCTTATACCTCTGTCCATCTGTAAAGAAGAAGAAAAGTGATCATATATCTAACCCCTTTAATCTCTGAGAGAAAAACCACTATCAGGTCAGCAAGTCCTTGGCTTTATAAACCAGTAAATGAAACAAAACTCTGGAATCAACATTTTTAACAAGATTTTTAGATGACCCTCAGGCTTGTGAGAGAACTTCTTGTTAATAGGAGGCTATCAAATAAAGTATGCTTTAGAAATGTAATGTCCAAGATTTAGCCACAAGTGGCTATTAAATGAAAATCAAATAGATACAAGTTTGATCTCTCTGTTGCTCTAGACATATTTTTATGTTCCCAACCATCATGTGTCTAGTCGTACCTTTGTTAATTGCAGATACAAAATCTTCCCACCATTGTAGAAAGCACCATTGAGAACCATGTTTTAGCAAGAGCATGCTGGCTGCAAGCATGGAGGACACATTGCATGAGAAAAAGACTAGAGTCCAGTGAGAAGGCATTAGAAGTCAAAGAAGAGGGTCAGGCAGCAGGTAATGACCACCATTGTTAAGTGCTGCTGAGCAGCTATATATGGTGAAGATTAAAAGGAGACCACCTGTTTGGCTCATTGGTCAAAGAGCTCCTTGGTCATCTGTTAGAAGAGGTTTCATGCAGTGCTGAAGGCCACAGAAACAACTGGGAGAAAGCAGAAGAAGCCAAAAAGGGGAAAATGGAGTTTACAGTGCTTGGTTGTTAATAGAATGATAGAGAGAAATGGATGGAAGAGAATGCAGAGTGGTTTTGTGTTGTTTGTTTGTTTGTTTGTTTTATTGTAGGGGACTTAACCCCATTTATAATCTGGGGAATGGGGTCAGTAAAGAGGGAAAGAAAATTACAAGAGAGAGTTTAAGAGGGACAAAAGTAATGGCTGTAAGAATTTAGTGGCCAGGAAGTAAAAAACATGTTTTTATGTGCAAATAATTTTCTTTGAGCAACGATTTGATTTTAAAAACAAAGAGATAGCACTCTAAAATGTTAGAAGAATAATTCAACAAATGTTTTTAAGCGCACACTATATTCTTAGCAAGTCTCAAAGAACAATGAAGAAGATAGCAACCCAGGACTTAGTGTTACTAGCATAAGCCACATTTCTTTAGCAGCATCAGATATTAGCTTCCAAAACGAAGTGGTGAGCAGTTGGTTGAATTTCATGATACAGACTGTGTTGTACAACTTTAGATGAGGAAGAGATATCATAATTCAAGGAAGGAGTTTTTGTTAACACTGTATGCCTTGAAGGATGGCTGGTATTTGTAAAGGGAAACTGGTAAAAGAACAACAGGAGGGCAAGATCAGAGGTGCAAATGTATCAGTGACAGATTGAAATGACTTGGAAAATATTGGCCTTGAAAATCATGGAAAGGAGTTTAGACTGATCTAATAGCAAAAATAAAGACATTAAATAACATTTATTCCTTTATTTTTAATTACCATTAAATTCATTACATTAAATATAGAAGATACAAAAGAATATTTTTTGAGAGAGGGGGGAGAGAGAGAGAGAGAGAATTTTTTAATATTTATTTTTAAGTTTTTCGGTGGACACAACATCTTTATTTTATGTGGTGCTAAGGATCGAACCCAGCGCCCCGCGCATGCCAGGCAAGCACGTTATCGGTTGAGCCACATCCCCAGCCCCAGAGTATTTTTTTTAAAAAGTACTTATTATCCAACCACAGGGACTGACCATTGATATTTTGTTATTTCAAATAATTTTATATGTACAAAAAGTATCTATAGATTATAAAATTTTAAATTATGCTGTGGTAACCAAAAATTGACCCCTAAAGATGTCTATGTCTAATCACTAGAACCTCTGAATATGTTGGGCTATATATGGCTATGGTACATGGCACAGAGAAACTAAGGATGCAGGTGTACCTCTTGCTAGTCAGCTGATTGGGAAATAAGGTGACTATCCTCGATTATTTAGATTATTTTTTGTTTTTGTTATAACTTGGATCACCCTGGATTATTTGGGTTTACTCAACATCATCACAGGGCCCTTTAAATTTGAAAGAGAGAATTCACTATGACAATAATAAAATGTCATAGAATCTAAGTAAGCCATCACTGCTTTTGAAGAGGAAGGAGGGTATGAACAAAAGAACATGGGCAGTCCCAAGGAACCTGAAAAGGCATAAAACTATATTCTTCTTTAGAGCTCCCCCCCCAAAAAAAAAGAAAGAAAAAGAAAAATGTAGTCTTACCAACCCCTTGATTGTAACCAGTGAGACTCATTTCAGACTCCTGAGTCCCAGAACAATTGGATAATAAATTAATATCGTTATAAGTGGCTGCATATGATATTTTCTTACAGCAGCAATAGGAATCTAACATATACATTATTTGTAATTTTATGTTTAATGAATATTATCTTAAACAAGTATTTTCCTATGGCTTTAAATATCCTTCAGAAACTATGTATTTAGTGGTTCTATAATAATCAATTACTGGTTACATTACATTTTTAATAAAAGACCTATTTTTGAGTATTTGGGTAATTTCCCAATGTTTATTTTGTTACTAATTCTTTGAAAAACATTTTGTAAACTCTGCATTCATCCTTCCTGAAGACAACAAATAAAGCTTAAATTATATTGCCTAAGGGACATTTTCAAGACTTATTAAAAGTTTTACCAGATTGTTTTGCAAAAAGACAGCTCATTGGATCTTCAATCGATACTTCACTGACAATGAATGTCATTACAGATGATTTTTCCAACAAGGACCTTTATTTGAAAACAATTGTACATTCTTCCAGGTTTGATTGTCCTTTGAGTGACTATATGTTAATAAACATAATGTCAATTTTCATATAATCAAAACTATGGACTATTTTCTTTTTTTAAAACAGTATAAATAATATTTGCATAATTAATGATCCATTTTCTTTAGATAGTAGTTAATGCACTATGGATCTTTGAAATGTTTTACCTGTCAATAAAATAGTGTTTATGGGTCTTAGGTGAGTTGGGAGAGGATGTGGGAGTGGAAATTCTTGGTAAACTATTCCAGTAATATAAGGATGAGAGGTACTTTGTTTAGTTGGTAGGGGCAAGAGAGAGAGGACATAATTTGTGTAAGAGATGTTTTGAAGGAATCATTAAAATCTTTCAAAGATTGCCAATATATATGGGATAAAGAGCTAAGCATCAGAGAGGCTCCTGGTTTCAAGCCAGAGTGGTTGACAGACTTCTGGACTCATGACTGAGACAATTAAATTGGGTGCCGACAGGATAAATTTTGGAAATACTGATTTGGCGAAATAACACATGACCAAGTGGAAACTGGCAGGTATTTAGAGGCAAGGAATGTCAGCTTAAGCTAGAGGAAGGGAACAGCAATATGAATTTCGTGTCAGTGGGTAAAGAAAATACCTGAATTTAAGAAATGGATGGACTTTTTGAAGGAGATATTTTAACAGAAAAGAACAAAATCTCCAGGCTTGGCTGTTCATTTTCTCTTCCAAAACCCACCATATTATCTTTGCACTTGGATATGACTCAACCCGGGGAAGCAAATCTAGATAACATACCACAAACCCCATTTCCCTTTGTTAAATAGTGAAATCAGAACACTTCTTCATCAGAGTCATGCTGCCCTCTTCTATAGTGCTACAGCCTCCTAATAGGCTGGTGTTCTGCACTTTCAGTCTATTGTCTACACAGACTGTCTACTTGTCTGTGCCAATAATGTCACTCCATTGCCTGACACCTCAGTAAAAGCCACAGGCCTCTCCAAGATGGCTTCCAGTTCCAACTCACACCCACTCCAATCTTTGACCTCAAAGGAGGCTTTCAATTCCTCTTATCAATCCTGCATTCACACTATACCCTTTGTCATTCCTCAACAAGCCCTTCACTTTCATTTCAGGACCTTTGCCCTAGTTGTTCCCTCTGCCTAGAAGGTACCTCCCCATTATTCCTGAGCCAATGCCCATTAAAGTCCTTGTTCACATGTCACTTTCATCCTCTAAGTAAAATGAAATCCTTGGACCCTTGTATTTCTCTTTTTTATCCACTGCATAGTCCTTTCTAACATACTATATAGTTTACTATGTTAGTAGTGTTTTTCTTTCTCCAGCATGTAGGCTCCACCAAGGCAAATAGTACGGGCTCAATAAATATTTGTGGAATTATTTATTTCCTGAACATTGAATGACTTCAGTTCTTACTACTAGTCCTATTAAACAACTTTGTCATTTTTACCAGACCTTGGTATCATGCCCTTAGGAATTTTTTTTTTTTTGTCTTAAATACATCCTTTGAGGGCAGTTGTTTTGATGCTACTATTTTGTCATTTTCATTTGCATGCTATGTAAACCGCTGGCTTGCTTGCCTAAAAATGACATATGTCTGGGAAATGGTGCTCACCAGCTCCTCCTACTCATCTTGCTGATGCTCAATGAATGTGCTTATTTTGTCTGGTTCACTTCAAAATTCCTTGAGAAATTTGGCAGGCCCTTTTCCAGAGGTGTGAAGGCATTCACTAGGAGTTGCTGATGGTGTGACTATTTTTCTCTGGGACTACAAAGTTTGAGGGGATTAGAATAAATGACTGAATTATTCCTATACCTGGCAGTCTTTATTGCTGCACTTCATCAACTCAATCCTTCTAAATCATCAATTTATTTTACTTGTATGCCTACGCAGGCAGGTTGAGAAAGGGATCTGCCAAAATGTCACAAAATAAAGTGTCTTCTCCTCTGCATACCTCACAGTTGAGTAAAGTCAACTTCTCTTATAAATTCTCTAAAATATTCATATCAAAGGCCTGGACTACCAAATTTTAAAATGGTAACAAAATCACTCATATCAATACATATTTTTAAAAAACAGTATAGAAAGGCCTTGCATTAGCACCTCAAAGCTTCAGGGACTTCCATGCAATCAGTGAGTAAGAAAAAGCCCAAGGGCAATTCTAGGACTCCTCCTCTTTTCGTCAAGAGTGGGGCCATCATCTTCTCATTTTGTTGGAAATTTAGTGTGTTAGTTTTCTTTGATATCTCGTTACACCCATCCTCCTGAAAGCCTTATATTCTGTAATATTTAATGTTGAACTCTGGAGCTAGAAAGGAAATCAGAAACTACCAATTTAATTCGGACATTGTCTGTGAGGTTATAACAAAATACTATATATGTTGGGTCAAAATTTATTTCTATCAGTTCTAGAGACTGGGAAGTCTGGTAGATTGTCTGATGAGGCCTGTTTCCTGATTTCATATATGACACCTTAATGCTGTGTCCCCACATGATGGAAATGACAAACGAGCTCACTATGGCCTATATTATGAATCCCATTCACAAGGGAATGGGATTATGGGATTATGCTTCCAGTGATATTACCACAGCCTAATAATGTGTGGTATCCTAACATTGGAAGTTAGGATTTTAGCACAAATTTTTTGAGGACACAACATTCAGAGCATGATATACACGGTGAGGAATATAGTCAGACATTAGACTCCCTGTTCAGCACCCTTTCTAAACTCTATCATTTTCTATATGTTTTTAACACGGAGACCTATAGTGGAGGGGAACTATCTGGTTCAGACCATTGCTGTGAGGTGGATAAAGTATAATTTTCTACAGTTTCCAGATAAGGCAACTGAGACCTTGAGAATTTATGAAATCCCCAATATGATAGTTGAATTATTGCTAGAATTCATGCTGCTCAATTCTTCAAGCCTTCCAATTTATAATTACATAAACAAAACTACTTAACATTAAGCATAATTGCAACCCATCTCAATTAATCTGCTACTCAAAAGAATTGTTATTTTATTTATAAATATTTAGAGAAATTTTGGCACTGGTAATAGTGTAAGGTCTGGATTTCATATTTTGGAACAATATCTATTCTTCAAAGTATAGGCACTGTAATTTTTGGTTGTTCATGAAATATTTATTAATGCTAATGCCAATAAAAATAATGCCATGGTGATTATACTCTTCAGTCATTAATGCCCTGAAAGAAGTAATTTGCAAATTGGTACACTGTCATTCAAAGTGTTAATTTACCACATGTGGGTAACAAATTATTCCTGGAATCAGGCTAGGCACACTTGTCAAGGCCCTGGTGTTTTTCTCTCTGTATCATTCACATCCAATCAGTTCCCAAATCTTGTGGAGCTATTTCTGCAAGCATCTCATACATCCTTCTTATGCTTCCAGTGATATTACCATTACTACCACCTGCTTTAAGGTCTTTCTTATCTCTTATTTAGGAAACTGGACAAATAACTTGTCTCTGTATTATCAAATGATCTCTCTACAAAAACCATACTGCTGCCAAGTAAACCTTCTCAAAACATGGTTTTGCTTCTTAATTTGCTCTTCAATGAATTTTAAATTGTGGACCTTCTCTTGCACAACTGTATGTGCACGCATAAATACACAACAGTTCCCAATTTTAGTGTACTTTGGAGTTTGCCAGAGAACTCTAAGCATATGGATTCTGAATAATTGATGAAGAGTATGGCCTGGGTATTGGGATTTTGTAAACCTCCCTGGGTGATTCTAATGTGCACTTAGGGCTGAGAATCACTTTTTTAACTTATTAAAAGAAACAAATTGTTGTAGATGGGGAAATAACAACTCCTAAGAGTAAGGACGTTAGTATTCACTTCTGTTTTTTTGCCACTGAACAAAAGCACTGTCTCCAGTACATCAAATGAGACCACTAAACCTCATTTCCTCATCTGTTAATGCAACATGAAGGAATTGGACCAGGTTCATTTTTTTTTAACTAATGTTAACACAGCCTTTTCTGTGTACTTGGCTCTGTATTTAAAGTTGAAAATTGAGTCTATGTTCTAACCAACTTTCAGAGCACAAAAACATTGCATGAAGTAAAAAGATAACTAAAAGTTACTGTGAAAGCCATGAAGGAAATAATTAATATTGCACTAAAAAATTTGGTATGCGCACTATAATAAGAATAACACAGTTGTCCTCTCTTTTCTGTGATTTCTCTTTCCTCCATTTCAGTTATCCCCAGTCAACTGCAGCACTGTGTCATCACACATCTCAGGACAGAGAGAGTTGAAAGAACACATTCTCCTAGAGGGGAGAGAGAGAGAGAGAGAGAGAGAGAGAGAGAGAGAGAGCAAGAGACCACATGATTTCTATTATAGTACTTTGTTATAATTGTTCTTTTTTTATCCTTCTTGTTAATTTCTTACTATGTCCAATTTATAAATTAATCTTTGTCATAGGTGTATATGTCTATGCAAAGGCATAGTAACTATAGAATTGAATGCTAGCAGCTGTCTCAGAGGTGTTGGAATGTAGTCCCTATCAATAAGGGGGAACTATTGTAATCGTAAGTCATGATTCTTGCTTTCTAGATGATATGGGTTTCCATTTTGTAAAAATCACCAAAATGGGCCATGCCAGTAGAGGGTAACCTTAGATTCCTAAAGGGCTTGTTATTTGGTGTGTATTATCTCACCAACTGAAAATTCTTGTTTGGTAGCATTAAGTAAAGGATTTGGCTTCATTGATTTTCTGCTTTACACATATACTTCCTAATGAAGTAGTCAAATTCAAGTCATTCTTCTGGACTCTTTTGAGAGCAACTAGAATGAGTGAACTCAAAATTATCAATTGTTAATACCGTACAATGAGGTTCTCATGATGTATCTAAATCTCCCTGAATGGAGACGGCTGAAAACAGAGTACATTGTTTCTAGAGCAGAATCTCTGTTTGAGCCCACATAGAATTCTCAGCATTATAAATTGCCCAGATATTGGTAATCCTCACTTGGATGTCCACACTGGCAGTGCAGAGATGCAATTCCCCCGCTCCATGCCATATTTAGTTTATTGTGGTGGAATTCTAAGGACCTGCTTAGGTCTGTGGAGGCAATACTGGGGACAATTTCCAGTAGTAGGGTGCTTTGTACTTTATATCCTATTCTTTGAGCAGACAATTTGGATCCTTGTTCAAAATTCCAAATGGAATAAGATGAGGGTTTGAGTGAAGATTCTAAGCTAAGTAGGGCTGGAACTATGACTATCAACAAGAGAAATCCCATAAGTCAAGGAGCAAAGTTACTGAGGTCAAAAGTGGAAATGAATCTAAGGAATTGACTAGACAGTGAAAATCTTTTCTTGCTATGCAAAGTGGTCCAATTTTATGGAGTTGTTTTATTCACCTTAAGTACAAACAATTTTTTTCAATAATATAATATATAGTGCTATTTTTAATATTTGATTCCTCTAGTGCATTTAAAAAATTCTCTGCAATTACTTTCTTCTGTCCTTCTCTATCTGTTCAATCATTACAGTGATGATAAAACAACAGTTATAATTTATGGAAAACTGGTCACCTATCTGGCAATGTGCCAATATCTTAACTTGTTGGCCACTGATTTGCCTCTCTCTAATCTGAAGGTTAAGATTGAACTGTGAAGTTTCTTTGGCTGGGCATAGTGGCACACGCCTGTAATCCCAGCAGCTGGGGAAGCTGAGGCAGGAATATTACGAGTTGAAACCAGCCTCAGCAACTTAGCGGGCCCTAAGAAACTTAGTGAGACTCTATCTCTAAATAAAATATAAAAAAGGGGGTGAGGGAGCTCTGGGAATGAGGCTCAGTGGGAAATTGCCCTTGGTTTAATATCTAGTACCAAAAAAAAAAAAGATGTGTCTTTGAAGTCAGATGCTTTTGGGCTTTTAGCAGAGAAAATATCTAGAGAGTGTGCTACAGAAACTCCAAGGCTTTCTTTCTGGATGTTGTGGAAGAGTCATGGACTCTATGCTCTCAGGATTTTTGCTGAAGAATTCATGTCCATGATTATGTTGCATGCTTCTTCAGGATTGCTCAGTTGTCATACATAATGGGCAAGAAAACAGCAAGTTTAGCCTGAATGGTTCTGCTACTCTGAAGCCAGTGTGCATTGGTGTTGAGAGGATAAAGTATCAGAGCTCTGAGATCATGGGTAAGAGAAACCAGGAGAGGATAGGAATTCGGAGTAGTGGTTCTAAGAATCCCATAGCCTGTGCAGCATCTGTCTTGGACCAGGAAGTCATGTCCCCTTGGGAATCTGGTCCCTCAGGAATCACTATTCTCTCAAGACTTCTGCTCATTGCTTTTGGGCGTCACCTTCTCTAGCTATAGAGGATTAAGAAAATCTGAACCCCTGGGGCATCAGTCACCAAACCATTGTTATCTCTGATGCATTCCTTTGACTCCAGAGGGGTTGCCCAATTCACAGATGCTCTAACACATTTTTTTTTTTTTTTTGCTTTTTTTGATTGGCATATAAATGTCCTTTCAAGACCCAGGATTCAGTGCTTTAAATATCCGGGTATCATATATTATAACTTCACAGGGGCCCAAATCATCTGTCAAAAATGCATAACACGTGGGAGCAGCCTTCCTAGAAAAGGAAAACAACATGGCAGCCCTTACTCTGAGCAGATGTGGTTGAAAGAACTTTTGACACATGAACTCAATCGGTCTTCTTTGTAAGTTTATGAAGTAGCTATTATTAATCATTCCCATTCTACAAGTGCAGAAACTGAGGCATAGAGAGGTAAAAACTACCGGAGGTCCCAGAGCCCCTTAGAGCAGAGGGAAGTCTTGAACTCTGAAATCTGGTTCTGCTAGTTCTGCTCCTACCCACTATACAGACAGACAGTTGGATCTAATTTTTAAATTTTACTTCATGTTTGTTTATGTAGAGTGTTTGCATAAGGTGGATGAGGCTAGGTCTTCCACATCTGCCACTTAGACACAAGATTAATGAGCTGCAGCAGTGTCAGGTCAGCTATCATGCTGTTTTGTAAATTAACCTCCATGCTCCAGTCAGACCTCACGGGGAAGTGAAAGGTTTTTCATCTTGAGTCTTCCTCATTTACTCCCAGGCAAGGCCAGCTGTGTCCTGGTGGCTTACTTCTCGATACTGCTCTGCAATTACTTCATTTTACTCAGAAGAATGAAATGTGGTTATACAAGCTTTGGGGGTACAAAAGTACACCAAGACACAGGGATGTTTGACAACATAATGTAGAGAAAACGCTCAAGATATTCAGTAGAATTATGTCAGAGTTATTCAGAAAGCATGTGCCATTTAGGACTTTTATGTTGTTATTTCCATGAAAACAACATGTTGTCCTGGGCAAAAAGGGCATCCTTGTTGTTAGTTAAATTAAATGCCTGAGGAAAAGCATTAAGAATTGCTTCATTTTTTTTTCTTTTTCCTAAGGAGAATCTGGGGAGTGTTTAGTACATATAAGTCTCATCCCAAACACAGAGGCATATACAATGGCATAGAATTCTAGTTGACGAATTGAACGCTAAATAATTTAATATATGCCTACATAAATAATTTGCATTAGACTCATCATAGCCCTATTTCAATGAAGAGATTCTATGTCTATTACACTGTTAGTCTCACTTTGAAACCTACCTTGTGTTATGCCAAAAGGAACTTCAGTTGGTGATTCTAAACACCTTTAGATTATTAAGTTAAACACCACAGAAATTCATGTTTTTGAGAAAAATAAGTTTTTAAAGTGAATCTAAGCACTTAGTCCATGAAAAAAATCCTGCAATAACAAAGACAATCATCAAGACAAGCTTATGAAGAAATGCAGAAATATCTGATCTTGTGGGATGTATGAGACATAAGACATAATTGAAACTGCAGGTAAAAGAGAGGCTGTAGATATGAATGGGGAAAGTTAATTTTCCTATACACATTTTGAGTTCCTGTATTCAGTAATGCCTAAAGTGAGATCTAACTAAATTTTCAGTAAGTCGATTTGAGCTCAGTTTTCTGTTACTTGAAACAAAAGCATTTTAATTATTAGCATATAACTAATTTAGGAATAAGATGGAGTGATAACACCACAGACATGCAAGATATTTTTAAAATTAAATTCCTAAAATTATATAAAGATAAATCTCAGTAAAATTGTTGTTTTTCTCAAAAAATATAATTTGACAAAATAAAATCAAAAGGAGTAAAAATTAATTGCCAATAATCATGAAAAAAATAAAAGTATAAGAAACAATATAGTGAAAAGAGTAAGGTATTTATGTTAGAAATTAAAATGATAAAGAATAGACATAATCACCTTAGCAATGAAAAGCAACAGGGCAAAATATTAAGGGGTCTTTTGACATCATTTTCCTTAATATAGTTTTTAAATTAAGCTTAACACATTGAAATTCAAGTCTATATTATTTTTTTCCTTTTAAAATGTCTTAACTGTAATTTTCCTCCATAATTTCAGAATCATTTTGAAATATTTTCAAAGGTAACTTAAAAAAATTAGAGTTGTGTTAAATTTATAAACTTGGCTAGAACCAACATCTTTATGCTCTGTTTATACAGGGAAATTTATTTAAGTCTTATTAATAGAGTTCTGTACGTTATCCATACTTCTTCCTTCTAAATTGTTCCTATTCTTCAGAACTTCATCTTTGAATTTAATTAAAAGTTTTTTAGGACCTTGAAAAAAGTGATTCTGGATTTCATTAGAAAAATAAATAGGCAGATTTTGCCAAGAATGAATTTGAAAAACAACAAAATATAGAAGAACTTTAATATATACTAATATTAAAATGTAAAACAAGAACAACTAAATATTATTGTACCAAGGCAAGAATACCACCCAACCCCAAGAAAAAAATTCAGTAACAGTGTTTTGGATTAATCCCCTGATAGGGATTAACTGAGTGGTAACTGAAGGTAGGTATGGTGTGGCTGGAGGAAGTGGGTCCTTGGGGGCAAGCCTTTGGAGTATATATTTTGTATCTGGTAAGTGGAGTTTCTCTCTCTGTTTCTTGGTGGCCATCTTCTTATCTGCTTTTCCCAACCACACTCTTCTGCCACTATGGTCTGCCTTACCTGAAGCCCTGAAAAATGGAGCCGGCCATCTATAAACTGAGGCCTCTGAAACCATGAACCTCAAAGTAAATTTTTCCTCCTCTGAAATTTTTCATCAGGTCTTTTGGTAAAAGCAGTGAAAAAGCTGACTGTGCAAACAGAGGGACTTAATATTTGATAGTATGCATGTATGCTGATCATTCATCTATTGGCTCAGTATCCTCTTTCTGCCTTTCCACTCTTCTGCACGTTTCCTATTAGGTATCTTCCAATGGAGACATGAGCAGGAGGAGATTGGAAGGTACTTGAATAAAGATGGCAGGAGCCACCTCCAACACATTCATTATCTCCCCCATCTCGGCTCCACAGCCCCACTCTTTCAGGGCTCCAGCTTCTCTGGGCCGTCCTGCTATCTATAGTCTTAGCTCTCATGGGTAACCCTTCCAGCCTGATGGATCTAGTTTTTGAATTCTAAAACACCTTCTTCTGTTACCTCTTCTCTTTGTTTTTGCTTTATAAATGGAGATAATAAGAGTGTCTAATGAGATTATCATGTGAATTTTACCATTTTTGTACTTATAATCTTTAGGCGAGTATGATCTCAGAAATTATTCATTAAATGCTATTATTATGTTAAGCCATATTAAAAACAAACACCATCTTCTGAATATCAGAAGTATCATATAGAAATTTGACAAGCTTGGGACAAAGTAAACATAACAAAGTATTAATGTTTATTTTGAAGATATTCTTGCCAAATAATATAAAAAACAAACACTATGATAGAAAATGGATAAAAGCATAAATAAAAACATTCAAAATGAATATAAGCAGTTTTTCATAAGGCAATATCAGTAATAACTAAAAATAATATAAATTTAAGCTACAAAATTTGTTATTTGAATCAAAATTATATATATGGTGCACAATAAAAAAGAACAATGTTCTTTGATTGTTGGTTGAAATATGTAGATAAAAGTTGTCTCGGGGCTGGGGATGTGGCTCAAGCGGTAGCGCGCTCGCCTGGCATGCGTGCGGCCCGGGTTCGATCCTCAGCACCACATACAAACAAAGATGTTGTGTCCACCGAAAACTAAAAACAAAAAAATATTAAAAATTCTCTCTCTCTCTCTCTTTTAAAAAAAATTGTCTCATTCAAGGTGTGGATTGTAAGTCCAAATTTCTCTAAAAAAATTGAAAAAACTGAATCAAGCCCAGAAAAGAGGTAGATTCCTATGAAAATATCTCCCCAAAATATTTAGAGTTGCACATAAAGAAAGAAAGATGCATAGGGCAGGTTATTATATTATTGATAAATTTATAGCTGGCTAATACTCAAGGGTAAGGAATTGGTTAAGTAAATCATCTAATATAAAAAAATGAAATTGTGCAATGTAAGTTGTTGATATAAGTAATAGATATTAAAAAGAAAAAAAATATTTATAAAACTTCTGCAATTAAAGTCTGGAAAACCAAACACCAAAATATGAACAGCTATTTTGATACTTTCTTGATAGCAGAATAGAATTAATAAACGTTGAATTTGCATCATTTCTTCTGTCTGCCATATTTTTATATTGAGTATGGACCATTTTTAAACCAAGAAAATATATTAATGCTTACGGTTCAACTTATAGTTTACTAATTTACTTTTCTGAATTTTAAAATAACAGGTATAACTGGAGCATCTCTTTGGGAACAAACTGATAGATATGTAAAAGTGTTTCTAACACGGACGTACTCCTAATTATGTGCATATAGGCAACCAGCATCCAGAGAGGGAGAGTTCTGAAACTAGCATTTTTATGGAGCATTAATACCACCCTAAAAGCAGATCTATCCTTAGAATTGTTTTGGTGGCTGTCACAGGGATGGATAGCTCTAAAAATGAAAATAGGTTCTATTTAGACAGTAACTGCTCCAGGTAAAGTTCTGCTTGACCCACTTTTATTTTTAAAGTATTTTTTTTTGCCTTATTTCTTTGAAAATAAAAGAAAGGAGAAAAAAAGAAAGAAAGAAAAACTCCACATTCCAAGATTTTTGTCTCTGCGTGAATAAACAGGGGATTGTTCCTGTGATCTTAACTAAGAAGAGCTCAACATATATTTCTTGGAGAAGCTTGAAAGTTGTCATCACTTTGACTAACCTTTCATCCTGCCTTACCTGTGACGCTTTCCTCTTGTGTTTATCCTTTGTTGCTGCTCTGGTTGTTGGGGGATATTAAGGGAGTTCATACAGACAATGCCCTTCTAGTACTCCATTTCTGCACCCAAATCTTCCAGGCTTATTTCTTCCTCATTAATTGTGGTTATGTTCTCATTCATCTTTTCTCCTCTTCCACTCTGTCGCTCTCCTCACTCCTAAATGAGGCACCTTTCAGATCCCATTTGCTGCCTAACATTTTCCTTGGACTTTTCACATCTAGTTAGAAAACAATTAGGTGATGAGAGCTCACAGAAACAGGAAGGAAAACAAAACACAGGAATTACACATTCTCATCTTTCAGGCGTTTTGTTTTGGATTTCAAGAGTTGAATTAAATAACTATTGATCCTATTATACCTAGTATTCCGGGAGCTAACATGAAAGCTCTTTGAGGTCAGGGACTTTATCTCCATCACTCTTGTGATATTCAGGAAATTCCACAGATGTAATACAGTCAGGGGTGGGAACTTTATGTGACTTTTTGTGCATGCATGTCTGGCTAAATGAATGTCACAAGGCACCCTCCTGCCCTCATAAGACTTACGTGCTAAATGCTCTCAGCACCTTCTTTTCCTACATACTGCTCACATTTGCAACTCACTCCTACATTTGGTTTTAGGGGCAGGAAGTACACTCATATTTCAATAGCATGAATAATGTGAGCATTTTGTTTCAGAGGGAAAAAAAAATCTGGAGTATTGGGAACTCAGAAAAATAAACACTTGAATTAGTTTGGAGGTTTTTGATAGAATTTACTGGGGGTAAATAGTTAAGCTGAATCATGAAGAGTTAGGTAGAAAAAGAAAAGGATGGGTAGATAAGTGCAAATCCAAATTGTGTAGATGTAATAGGTAAGTCTCTGATTTGAGTGGCAGAACCTGCTACCACATGCTCAGAAAGGCCTCACGCTCAGGAAACCAGCTCTGGCAAAGAGGGACATATGTATTGTCTCTATTACCATCACTAGCATCACAGGATTTGAAAGATGGGGGCCATGGCAACCTGGATCATACAGCTGCTTCTGAAGGGGCAGCATAGTTTAGTCTGATAGAAAAGTAGGGTTCATGTAGCCAGAACTTCTGATTCTACAAGGCATATCTTGGTTAAAGTTGAACTCTAAAAATTTGTAAAACATTTAGCTCAATTAAAATCAAAACCTGGTAGACCCAAACAGCAAGGCTTAGATCCAATTTGGCTAAAGTCATCATCTTGCCCCACTGATCTCAGAGCAACCTTCAGCCAAAAGTTATTGACAAACTTTGCTGAATGGACAATACCGTTTCAGGTTTAATTTAAAGTATTGTTAAGAATTTAGAAATAATAAAGGTCTAGTACAAAATTTAGAATGTTCTTCCATGTTCCAATTTCATGGTTCTTTGCAATGTTCAGTCTTTACAAAGATGCTTGTCTTTAATCCAAAGGCTCTCAAAAACTCCTGATGCTACATAGAGCCACCTTTAGAATTTTAAAAACAGAGATATCAGAAAATCATCCCAAACCTGATCAATCAGGATCTATAGGACTATGAAGCTAAGATCCATATGTACACCTGAGAACTAATTTAATTAGTCTTTGGGATATTTCATGGTGTTTTGAAACAAATATTGGGAAAAGGTATAAACATTTCTATCAAACCTCCATATCATATAGTGATATTGTCTCTATTCTGTAGTTAGAAGTTTTAGGCATACTAAAGAAACAGAACATAAAAATAAGTATCACAAGACTAAGTTTAGCCTTGTTATATTACATTTAGAAATAGAATGAAATGAGTAATTGACTGCTAAATATTAACATGCATATGTAATTGTGACACATGAATTAAATTTTATCCATTAAAATTATATCCTATATTGGTGATATCAAGTAGGCAATATAGAGTAAGAGTCACCTAAAATATTGATTTCTCCTTCTTTCAATTAACAGGTATAAGCACAGCTGATAAATATTTTATAGACCCTGGCCTAGCTGTGATTCATGTCTTTTCTCAATAAAAGTTTCTAGACATGCATAAATTACTGTAAAATACATTTAGGTATGAATTTAAATATACACAATTCAGAGAAATGCTGAGAACAATTTTCTTAATAAAGTAATAAATATTTGGCTTGTTAATTTTTAAAAGGCATTGAGGAAGTCATTCTTCAAAAATCCTTTGGAGCATCCTGGGGACAATTATAATACTGTAACAATGAATGCATTTCACATAAATGCATTTTTTTGTACACTATTACCAAGTTATGGCAACTTTTGAAGAACTACCTTTCTCTAAGTACTTTACAGCTTTGGTAACCATAACAACGTAACATTCATCCTTTACTCTTAAAGAGAAAAACTACTGTATTTTTTTTCTTTACCCTGAAGAAGCTTAAAAGATAGTAGGTGAAATGTCACATTTAATGATACCAAATGCAATGTAGAGAAACAAATGGGGAAAATAAATAAATATCTACAGAATTCTGTTTTTTAAGCAATGCCCCCCTTTTCTACCTCAAGTCCTTCATTATGTTTTGCCAATATTGCATCATATTTGAAAGTTATAAAAGCATTTAGCTTGCTAGTAACTGTCTGATCTTAGATTCAAATAATTGTCATGTCAAATCATACTTAGGAAAGATGTAAAAAAATTAACACATAGATTATATATAATATGTTGGGGGAGAAGAGAGAGTTTGCTTTTAATAAGACAAGCCTTCAGGAAGTTGAGGCCCAAATGCTTCTCCCTGAAGGGTGAATCTTTTCCCCATAGCTGGATCATCTCACACTGCCTGGGAGGAAGAAACAGGTTTAGTGACTACGTAAGAACTTAAAGACCAAAGAATCATTTTTAAAAACTGGTGAAATGAACTAAACCAGACATAAAAAGGAAAATACTTCATGACATTACTTTCATATGGAAACAAAAAGAATTGAAAATATAGAAACAGAGAATATAACAGTGGTTATCTGGGGAAACTGGGAAAATGCAGGCAGTAAGTTGTCTCGTTGCAGTTGTGTAGTATGAACTGTATAGAGATCTCATGTATGGCATGATGCTTTATGTATGCTGGAAATTTGCTAAAGAGATTTTGGGTATTGTCAGTATCAAAAATAAAAAAGAGGAGTAAATATGTAAGACAATGGGTATGTCAATTATCCTTGACTTTAGTAACTATTTTACTATGTCTGTGTATATTAAATCATCATGTTGGACACCTTTGAGACGTACAATTCTTATTAAAATATTCAAAAATTATGTATTATGGAAATTGAATAAGAAAAGCTAGAATTAAATAAGAAAAGACTCAAGGAATAATGAAATAAACAGAAACAATGGCCTAGACTCTTTTTTCTGTTTTGAAATTCTGCTGACACAGTTCCTGTTGAAAAAGTGAATGCTGGTGACCATGTGGTCATTGTGTGGCCCTAATCCTGGAGCTTAGGTTTCAATATTCCCACCATTCACATTCAAATTCTCAGCTATATTACCAACCCATTTTTTTTATGCCAATTCTGCCAAAGCTTTCCATTTATGTTTTATGGGATAATTACTACCACTGAATGGCAAACTACTGTAAGGCACAGCACCATCCAGATTGGTATCTCCTCTCACTCCTGCATACCAGTAAATGCCCCAAGAAGGGGAAAAGACCTAGACCATCATAGATTAGTAGGGGAAACAACTTGGCTTGTTCACTCCTCTTACAGGAGAGGCTTAGCACTTATTCCACCCTGCCTCATGTTCCAGATTTTTACCACTGCCTCCAGAGGTCCAAACCTCCAGGGTACCTGTGGTTCCTAAGGATCAGCCCCGTATTACATTTTATATCCACTACCGTGACTAGGAGCTCTCCACCTAAATCTTATATTTCTGTCTCCTTACTGTTCTTACTTGAATGTCTAATAGGCATCTCCAACATAATATATCCAGAAGAAAACTCTTGATTTAACCCAGGTAACCTACTCTTTTCATGAAATATTACCCTATCTATTTAGCGACTCCAAGAAAATAAAACAGAAGTTATTTGGACTCTTCTCATCTTCCCACCTTTGACCTTTAATTCATCTACAAGTCTTGCAAAATACATCTCAAATCATTCCACCTCTTTCAGGTTCCACTGCCATTGTGCTGGTCCAGGTGTCACTGACTCTTTCAGTCACTGGCTGTAACTTATTAACTTATCTTCCTAAATTTATTCTTGTTCCTTTCCAATCCACTGTCCATACAGTCATAAGAATAATCATCTTGAGTCTAATCTTCTTAAGTCAAATCAGACTATCTCATTTCCTGGCATTAAAGTTTTCATTGGTTTCTCATTACCTTTAGGATACAATACTAAAGTTCAAGGTCAGCTTCTTCAAGAGAGAAGGCATGGTCCACCTGGCTCTTCCATCGCCCAGAGCTTCCTGGAGAGAGAGATGCTAAGTCATGGAACTCTGCTGAAAAAGCAGTGTGGATCCTTACTGTAGTAGACAAATCTTGCCCACTCATTTCTATCCATTTTAATAGGTCAGGCATTTGGGTGACTTTATTTATGAAGGACATCAGACAGCCTGGACTCTAGAGATGTTGGGGCCCAGGTGGAGAAGGAGACTGGTTCCTTGTGAAGCTGAATTTGGAGGCAGACCCTGTACTTCGAAGAGCTAGAGAGTGAGGGTTGGGGCAGGTCCTAGATCTCTTGTGCAAATCCAGGTACCAGACTGCACACTCAGGGCTATTTTGGGACCATCTTATTGTTTTAAAAAAATTGAGGTACTCCATCTTATCATTTCACTTTCTCAGAGCATTTATTAAAGTTAATTATAATTCATTTTTTAAAAATTATTACAAATTATTGCATGCCTACTATGTGTCAAATATTATTCTAGAGACTTGTTAATTCTATGTTTTTCCTCAAAAAAGATAAGCTCCATGAGTAGAGAGTTTGTCCTCTATTTAAAAACCATATCCTCAAAATAAGCATTCCATAAATATTTGTGGAATGAATCATGAATTGCTAATGTATTTTTTAATCCTAAAAGAGACTTTTTATTTCAACTTCTCATAGGTAGAATTAATTTTAAAGCTAAGTTTACATTCTATCCTTGAGCTAGCCCATCCAAATAACATAGTTCTGTCCTCTTAATTACAGGAAAACCATAACTTTTATAATCCAAACTGGTTTATTTCTGAGAGTAAAAGGAATGGTATTAAAAATGTGCTTGGACAAAAAGCATACACTGATTTTCAGCAAACTGAGATTGTCCTGTGCAATCCAAATGCATGCTCAGCCCTCAAGTCTATTCTCTAGGTAGAGAAGCTGCACTTGGAATGTCAAAAATGATTTTCAAGAATTCAGTATTTCAATAATCATATATGGTATATATGCTCTTAAATCTTAAAAGGAATAATAATTTATACTTTGATATTTGTTACCGTGATACTGATAAAAACTAACGTATATGTTCATTATGTGTTGGGTGGTATCTAAGTGATTTATTTTAACTCCTTTAGTCTTTACAATGAGCTAGTAATGTGGGCATTATTAGCATTCTCATTGAAGAGATGAGAAAACTAAGGCACAGAAAAGTTAAAGGAAATTGCTGTTATGGTTTGGATGTAAGATGTCCCCCAAAAGCTCATGGGTGAGGCAAGAAACTTCAGAGAAGATTGGATTGTGAGATTCTTAACCTAATCAGTGAATTAATCCTCTGATAGGGATTAACTGAGTGGGAATTGAAGTGGTAGGATGTGGCTGGAGGAGGTGGGCACTGGGGGCACGGCTTTGGGGAATATATATATATATATATATATATTTATATATATATATAGTTGTTGTTGTTTTTATTTTTTGTATTTGTAGATGGACAGAATGACTTTATTTTATTTGTTTATTTTCATGTGGTGCTGAGCATCAAACCCAGTGCCTCCCGCATGCTAGGCAAGCGCTCTACCACTGAGCCACAGTCACAACCCCAGCCCCTGTGGGATATCTGGCAAGTGGAGACTTCTTTCTGCTTTCTGCTTAACATGTGAGGTGCTTCCCTCTGCCACACTCTTCTTCCATGAGCCTTGAGGAATAGTCTGCTGTCTATGGTTTGAGAACTCTGAAACCGTAAGCCTACAAATAAACTATTCCTGCCTATTAGCTGTTCTAGTTGGGTCCTTTAGTTACAGTAGCAAAACAAACAAACAAAAAAACAAAAAAAAAACCAAAAAAACAAAAAAAAAAAAAAAAAAAAAAACAACAACTGACTAAAACACTTGCCCAAGGTACAAAGCTGGTGAATCATAGAGCTAGTGTTCAACTCCAGGCAATCTGTTTCCAGAGTACATGCCCTTGTCTACATGGTGTCACATACAGACTGCAACTTATTCTATGTGTCTAAACTCTCTTTCCTACCCAGTGATTGGTGTGAGATAGACTTAAGAAATTGACATTTGTATGCTAATGGCAGGGGACTTCAGGTGTGCTCTAAAGCGTAGTTTACCTGACAAGAACATTTTTATCCTAGATGAGATTTTTTTTTAAGGACATGTTTTGATGTTGGGAGCATAAGATTTGTTGAATTTTCAAAGAGTAGGCTGAAAATATGAAATTTCAGGTCAATAACAAGTAACAAGTGTTGTGAGATTAAAATAATAAATCTTGAGTGACTTTATTAATTGAAAAAGAATTTGGTGTCAGACAAATGAAATTACTGTCTGATAGATGTTTAGATGTCACAGCTCTGATTTAAACATGAAATATTCATGTTTAAGACTTTAAAATCCTACATATGAGTTGAAACATGTAGGAAGCCAAAAGTTTCACTGTAGATATTGTTATTAAGAAATGATATATTGTTAATAATTTTAAGCAATTTTAGTTATAGAATGAAAATAATGGTCTTTTGTAACTTGGTAACAATTATAATGTTATCCACTTGAAATATTACATTTTAAACTTCAATTTTTTTATTTTTAAAAATTATGTTATTTGTTTTTCTTAGTTGTTGTTTTTGTTTTTGTACTGGGCATTGAACCCAATTTTATTCTTTTTTGACACAAGGTTCACTAAATTGCTAGTACTGGTCTTGAAGTTGTAATCCTCCTGCTTCAGTCTCTCGAGAGGCATAACTTGTAGCTCAGTGGTAGGGTATGTGTGGGTTCAACACCAAGTAGAATAAAATAAAAATGCAGCAATCAGCCAAAATTGACATTCAATCAAAATCCATCGGAAGTAATTCTTAGTAAAATTGGATATTGTTGAAGATAGGGCATATGCATATGTAGAAAGATGGATAAATAGATGATTTCATAACAATAGTGTGCTATCTTTAAATTAAAAATATTGATTTTAAATTGGATTGTCTTTATGAAGAATTTTAAAAATGAAATGAAACTGATAGAATTTCTGAACTCTATATAAAATTTTATTTTCACTATTAATGTAATTTCCCAAAGATCTGCCTGAAGTTAAGAAAAATATGATGAAAACAATAAGATTATGAAATAAAATTTTAAAGTATGTTTCAACTTTTTCCTCTTCTGGGGTGAATTCTGCTAAAGGATGAGTAATAAGTACCCCAAAGTGTTCCCACATTTTCTTTCTGGCTATAACTTATTTAACAACCAGCAACAGCCTATTTTGAACTATACAGTGTTGATGACTTCTGCATAGGAAGGTGTTTTGGGAGGGTGGTGAGTGAAAATTCCTTTTTCATACAGGGAAGTCGCTTGTCAGGTTAGCTTGATTGCGGTTTCCCAGAGCATCAATTCCCTCTGTATTTTAAAGCCATACTTTTGTACACAAGTTATCCCAGTGCATAATATAAATTTCCTTCAAATTCTACATTTTTGTTTATTTGCTTTTATGTTTGTGGATTCAAAACTCACTTTCAGTTCTTTTATAATTTTTTCTCAGTTCTGAACCTAAAAAGAATTCATTTGTCTCTTGGTAAAGGATTTCATTAAGTAGTTTTGTTTGTTTGTTTTATGTTTCCCAGGAAGTGGCCACTTCTTCTAAAATGAGATGGCTTTGTGTTGGCTTTTATCCTTGGATGGTGATGTAGCTGAGCATTCTTTCCTTTCGCCTCCTTACCTTACTGCTTTGTTGTTATTGCTTCAATGTCTTTGGGTGTTGAACTGTCTTTCTTCTTTCACTCCAGCATCTCCAATCACATATCATTAGTTGGTGGATTTTAAACATTAAGTATTTTCTTTCCTTTTTTTTTTTCCTGTTGTTGTTGTTAAGGAAGGAAGGTATCATGAGCTGGATTTTCCCTGAATAATTTTTGGTGTTGCCGCTTTTTCTTCTATAAACTATCTTCCTGTTGCTTTCATATTTGTAACTATTTGGTTTATGCCGGAATCTTGAGTTGCTCTTTCCAACTGAATGTTGAAACACTTGCTCCCTTGTGTTGTTATGTCCTCTGACATTAAATCTGGTTTAGTAAAAGCCTGAGATTAGACTGATACTTCACCTTTTACTATTTATATATTTATACACCTGCACAAACATACATACCCACACAATTCACTTTTTGTTTTCTGATTGAAGAATTCTTCCTTATCCTTCAAAGTTTAAAACTTTATCAAGATTTTTCTTAGTGTAGATTTCAGTAAAAAATTTTTTCTAAGACTATAATACATCTGTTGGATCTGCAATCCAATTTTTTTTTTTTTTATTTTGCCTGTGCTTTGAGGCCTCTTTTTGATTGTCTTTGTTGACCATCCTAAGTTAGGTACATTGATTTTTTGCTTGTTTGTTTGTTTCTTTTATGATGCATCATTTTCTTTAAAAAAAAAAACCTTATTTCTACCTATTATCCCCCTAGTCACTAATCTCAGTATTCTTCTTCTTGTACAGTCACCATAACTATACCCCTTTTCCTAATAGTTTTATATTTTTATAGTGTCTATTTTGTCTCTTGTTGTGTATAACAGTGTCTAAGTTATTAGTTCTGCCATAGTGGATTTTACTCCACAAGTTGGCTTCTCTGAATCTCCTTCAGAAGAGAAATCAGTTCTTCATGGGAAATTTGCTTATGATGTTAGATTGCTTCTTTCCACAATAGATTTTTCATTTCCTTATTCTTTTCTAGCATTCTCCTTGTATACAGGTTTTTTAAATAGTTGCAATGCCATTTATTTCTAGTTTTTTTTTTTTTTTTGCATGCTTCACACAAGGCCCCCTATCAGATCCTTTATTCTCTATTGTTTATTTCTCTTTTATCTGGGACTTGGTAATTTTTTTTCCTCTAAGCTCCAGTTGAAAGCCTGGGTTGTCTGACTATTCAATTTCATTCTAAATTTCTCAAAATTTGGGCAAGCTGTATGGTACTAGGGAATATTCTTAGAAAATTTAAAGCTATCTTTTTCTATAAATACTGATATATCCATTTCAGAATTCAGTTTTCCAGCATAACCCATCTATTTATTTGTCACATTTTTTGATATGCAATTTACAAATAGTATGTGTATAAATTTACAAATAGCATATGAATAAATTTTTAGAGTGGTACTCAACCATTGGATATTACCTAAAATGCAAAAAAAGGAAGAACCAAAACCAATAAATGAATAGAAGCAAAAAACACACATATGATATCACATATATGATATCATTTTATATTTCTTGATTTCAGTGAAACATTCTTACTTAAAAGTAGGGAAAATTTTTGATTTCTCCAGAAAAATAAAATTACTCATATCCCTAAAAATCTAACAGTTCTTTATACTTTCTACTTTTGCTACACACTGGAATGTATTCTATATAATATTAATTGCATGAAATAGAAAAATTAAGTTTGAACATTTTGAGGGGCTTGAAATGACATTTGTAATGCTGTGAATAGAGAGCAGTACATCTCTGCTAGCAGAGTACTAGCACACATAGCCATTTCACTGACTTGGTTCTCATTTAAATTTCTCATAAAATTGATTAATTCTATATTATTTTGAAATGGCCTTAATTGATTTTCAGATTTTGTGTGTTATCATGAGGATATATTTGTATCTTACTGCTTTGTCTCTGCTTTATTGTTTTGCTCAAAGCTAGCCCATCGAGATCTCTTGATACGAGGCATTTTATTCTTAGCCACATTTTATTGAAATGTCAACTAGTACTGGAGTTTTTCCTTCCCTAGATTTTTGAAACTCAGAGTGATCTTGGCTTTTACATGATACTTTAATAATGTTGCCAATCCCCTGATAAGTTGTTCACATCAGCTATTTAGCCCCAATACCTAAAGCTTGGGAATCACAATGATTCTTTTCACTTTCTGCTTCTTCAATTCCAAGGGTTATGAATATTAAGTTATTCTTGCCCCAAAGCAACAGTATATTCACCAAGTTATTTGCTGAGATCAGGAGTCTCTGGACCTCATTTTAAAACAATAGCATTAATAAAGAAGCACCACAAATATGAATGGCATTTGAAAAGTAAGAGAAATAAAAATTTAGAGTTTTTAATAATGTTTAAAAAAATCCATTGGTTGAAAGTGACCCTGAGTGATGCAATAGAACATGCTTTGTAAAGTAGATGCTGTATTTTCAAAAACAATTCATGGAGTAAAAGGACTTTTGGATTTTGGCACTGTAATAACAAACTTTGCATTCCATTTGTATGGATTCCCAGAAATTTTAAACATTTTAGACTGTAAGCATTTCATAAAGTAAGTTAAACTTATATTTCCTTGCAATCACACAATATTTAATGTTGAACAATGACCTAACCCTAAAAGTTACTTCTTGCTGTTCACAGTCCTAATGTACATACTATGATTGTTATGGTTTAGAGATGAGGTGTTCTACAAAACTCCTGTTAATGCAGGAATGTTTGGAGGTAGAATGGTTATATTATGAGAGCTATAATCCAATCTGTCAACATGAGTTTGAATGGAATGACTGGGTGGTAACTGTAGGCAGGTGGGATATGTTTGGAGGAATGGGCCTCTGGGGGAGTTTCTTGGAGAGGTTGTTCTTCCTGTGGCCCCTTCTTTTATCTTTCTCTCTGTCTTTCCCTGTGTTTTGGTTGCCATGAGGGGAGAAGCTTTCCTCTGCTGGGTCTTTCCCCCATGATGTGCTGCATCACCTTGGGCCCAGAGCAATACAGTTAGTCATCGATTGCCTGAAACTTCTGGACCAATAAGCCCCCAATAAACTTTCTCTCTTCTGAGTTGTTCTTGTCAGGTATTTTTGTCACAGTGATGAAAAAGCTGACTAAAACTGTGGTATATTAAAAAAAAA
>NW_026000142.1:10256449-10310539 GCF_001458135.2 Marmota marmota marmota
ATATATATATATATATATATATATAAAGTTTTCTTTTAAAAAGAATTTAAAAAATCACTTTCAATTCCCGCTAGGGTTTCTTGGTTTTGTCCTTGCTTCTGAGAGAAAATATACAAGGTAGATAATCCAGGAGAACAAAGGGCTACGTAACTGCAATAAAGGTAGTGTTGAATTTTGTTGACTTCTTTGCTCTAGTGTGCATTCTGACATTGCTGACTTATAAACAGAAAACTGACTGATATTTTAAAATTTTTTGATCTAGCTTTTTGAAGTAAAGAAGACCATGGACTTGGAAGTTTCCCTAGACACAGTAACAGAGACTTAAAAAACTTTTTAAATTTAAATTCCAATGTGAGATACACTGTGCTGGACCATGTACCATGTACCATTATTAAACCTTCTAAGGCAAGTCAGGTTCATTTATTCTCAGGGATTCTTGATTCTATAAACCACCCCTAGTATAAGAACTGGAATCAAAAGACCTGTTCAACAGGAGTGCCTTCTTCAGCCATCATATTTTCTATTTTTTATACTCGGTGGGGTGAAATCTTTGGAGGTTCTGTGCTGCTCTAGTGCTTGTGTCTCAGATCAATTCCCAAAGAATTTCAAAGGACCTATAAATTAGGAAAACACGCGAAGCAAAATAGAACCAAGCCAGCTACCTAAACTGACAATTTGGCTCCATGTATACAGTATCAATCACAAAGACAAAGAGAAATCTTGCATGCCAGTTAAAAGACACAAACAATAGGAGCATTAAAGTAAGACAATTAAAACATAAATTAGGTCAAATAATTTTCTTCCACAGTTTAAAAAGTTAGGGAGTTATGCACTGCCCATTGAATTGAATCCAACTGCTGAAAGTGATGTTTAAGGACCTCCAAATTTGGCAATAACCTCCTTTTCCAGGCTCATTATAATGAAGTGCTTCTTAAAATGTTCCATCCAAATACCTCTATTGCCATCAAGAGTCATGCTATATTCCAGGAATCTGGAATACCTAATGTAATAGCTTGCACGTTTAAAAATTTGTGTATTTCATTTTTATAGAAGAAAATACTTTCACTTGCTCACTATTGAATTAAATCCATGTCCTAAGATTAGTACCACGCTAACTCTGTAGCTGCACTTATGTTCTAGTATGCCATCCTATGTATCTGGGTATACTAGCATTCCAGTATGAGGAGCTGGTAAAGAGTGAAAGCCTTGGGTTCTATTTCAGGCCTGCCATTAATTTGTTTTGTGATGCTGGCTGGGCCTTCTGTGTCTTTCTTGGCATCATTTTTTCATCTGAATAATGAAGTTATATTAGATGAGTGGACTTCATTTTATATTTCTTTTTAGCTTCTGACATGATTATGTAAAACAGATAAATGTGGAGTTCATTCACTGGAAAAGGCCAGAGTGGACATGCAGCCAGTTCCGCAAAAGACTACATTGTGTGAAGTACATAGCCCTTCTCCTTTAATCATAGCTTGACAGTATTATTTCTCATTGCTTTTACTCATTCTTCTTGAAAATTTTCCACTCTCCCTGAAAGCACAATGATTTCCCTCTGTCTCCATGCTTGCTGACCATCTTGCCTCTGGGCTGAGTTTGTGGTATATACAGAGCTCTCTCATCTACTGTTAAAATTCTGTCCACCTTGCAACAGCTGCTTAAATATTACTATTTCCTGGATTATTTTAGTTTTCTCTATCAGAAGGAATCTCCTTCTAGTTTTTATGAAAGACTTTGTGCTTCCTTAAGTTCACTGTCTTGATTAGTTATTTGTGTGTCCCTTTTCTAATCTGCTAGATTATAAACTCCTTTAATGACAAAACCATCTTTTACTTATCTGTAGCAAAAAATAGTGAATGCCTCCTCGTTATCCCCAAACTGTTGATCTAACAGAACTGGGTGCTGAAGACTAAATGAAAGCAATTTTCTATCAATGTAATTATTTTTATGTAAGATAGGTTCCAGAATGAGTAAAGCCCTAAACAGTAAATAAGGCTCACCTAGATGCCTGGTGGTCTAAGGGCCACCTCTAGGCCAGATGTAACTATGGACAAATAAGAAAGAGGCACCACTCTGGAGGTAGTATCATGCCAGGGAGGGGCAAAGTGAGGCTGAACTTCAGTTTCTGTATGTTTTTTCCTTTGGGTGCTTGTGTGTAGTCTGTCTCATTTGTACCACTGTAAGTGTTGGTCTTGTGTGCTTCCTCTGCACCAAGTGGGAAACTCACCCATAGATTTTATGAACTCCATCAGTGCCCATTCTCCTCCTGTGCAGTACTCAATCATGTGTTCCAGGGAAACTTCTAAATGAAGATGGAGTTCCTCAATTTGCAGGATACAATGAGGGTGGCATTAGGTTCTTTTCTCTTCCACTGTAATCCTTGCTTTATATGCTTGCTTCTAAATTTGCTTTAAATTCTTTAGAGTTTCCTCATCACGCAGAAGCCGAGGATTTTGACTGAGGGTTTAGAGATCAGAATTACATGGTCATTATCTGGAACATTAAACCAGTAGATCCCATGATGCCCATGCCCCTGCTGTTTCAAGCATGCTGAATCCAAATCCCTGAGGCTATGAACCATGAATGTGAGAATCTGCTTAGTCTTCCATGCTCAGAGCCCTCTCCTTCCTCCCTTTCTTAGCTTCCATCCTTTTTCATGTCCTACGCTCCAGTTTTGGATGCTTTCATTTCCTATTTAGAATATCTACCAACACTTTTCTTGTCATATTCTTTGTACAATCCTGTTCGTTAAACCAACCAAATTATTGTTAAGATACGCTTACAAACCCATTCTTGACATTTGCACAGAAAGAAGGAGGGGGAAACTTTCTTTTCTTCCTCTTTGCTTATCAGGAGGAGATAGCAGTGGAAAGAATGAATTTAATCCCTTTTCCTTCCAGATGGAGTGGTAAACAGCCATGAACAAGTCTGTTCTAGCCCTTCTGGCTCTGTTTGATTTGTTTCAATCAAATCAAAGGAAGCCACACATATTCTAGCCAGGCAGAATATGTGTGGCTTCCTTTTTTCCTACACACAAGGAAATCACATCTGGGTTAGGACAAAAGACTTGCCTTTGGTGGGCTAATCCAGAAGTTTCTCTTTTCTATGTCCCAGATCTCTGAGCTTCATGAAAGCAGGGGTCCTTCATGTGGAAGACTGGGTTGGTGTCCACATTGCAATCTTATTTCCCTATTGGGAGTAGGACAAGGTCAAACATGGGGGAACAGGGATGGGAAGACTGACTCTGATCACAATTCTAAGCCAAGAGGTTATCAGAATCTATATTTGAAGTTGAGCTGTAAACCAAGACACCACTCCATTTCCTCTGACCCAATCCAGATGACATTCCAACATCATGAATCACCCTGGCAGTGTTTTGACTGTTGCCTTTTCTCAATTGCATTCCTGGCCTAAAGTGCTATTATTTGACCAATCCAATCATTTCAACTTTCACTTGCTAACAATAGCTGATTGCTCTTGTCAAAAAATCATGTCATAATAACTATGCACTAAACTCTTAACCTGGCTGGTAGTTGCATCTGAAGAGCTGTTGGAAGTGAAACGATACTGCTGTGGCACGTAAGTATTTAAAAAATTAGCTTAAAACAGGTGAAAACATCTTGTTAGCTCTCCTTTATTTTTCAGAAAGTAATGCTTTCTGTTACATTTCTGGGGCATCATCTCATCAGTGGATTAGCTACGAAAGTGGTAATCTATATTTACACCAACAATTAACTACTAGTGGAAGATTTTAGACTTATGAATAAGGTTCTTTGCAAAGAAATCAGCAAAATGTTCATGCACTTTTGAAGAAGCATGGAATATAATTTTTATTCTTAACAACTATAATTATTATGATACGAACTACATTTTCATACATATTTCTTTGGTACATCATCTGATTCTCCTAACAGTGCTGCCAAATCAGGATTATTCTTCTCAATTTATAGATGAGAAAGCAATTCTGTAAAGAAAGAAAAATTTCCATTTCCACACAGTCAATAAATGGAAAGATTATGGTATAAACACTGTTTTAACTCTTTCCTTTTTCCTGAATAGTTTCTCTCTCTCTCTCTCTCTCTCTCTCTCTCTCTCTCTCTCTCTCTCTCAACATTTTTTGGTATCAGGATTCAAATGTTCTTCCCTGATCTGAGATGCATTAAAAATTCCAGTAGTAGGAACAAGAAAACCCTCAAGGGCTACCTGGTCTGAATGACCATTAAGGAGTACTTTTGGAAAGACTGCTTTAGTTACTTTTGAATTTACTGAGGTTGGCATCAAGTATATTCTGCTGCCAGATACCCTCAAGGTGTATCCCAATTTATAGCTTAGAAAATACAGCTTTCACAATTATAGCCCTAGCACACTATTTGTAGATCCATAAATTATAGTGTGACTATCACCAGTGACAGTTGAGAAGGAAAGCATGTGAATGTATTTGCATCTTCTGATGCTTTGATACTGATGGAAATAGATTATTTGGTTTGGAATCAGTAACCTTTCCCCACTTTCTCTTCCCTTCCCCAAACTTCAAATTTTTCACATAATTGTGTTGTTATTATTCCAGGACTAGAGCCACTTTAACTCTTGATAAGTCTTTGTTTATGTAACTTTCCTCCTTGAACTATAAGCAAAACGGCTGAGAACAGTGTTTAAAGATATAATTTGATTGGTGTGCTGGCATGTCTAGCAGAAGCGGAATACATTTATTATATTACCTAAAATTGGCTTTAGAAAACAAACTTATTTTCTCTTTTTTAATTATTTTTTTAGTTATAGTTGGACACAGTACCTTATTTTATTTATTTATTTTTATGTGCTGCTGAGGCTCGAACCCAGCACCTCGCACGTGCTAGGTGAGCGCTCTACTGCTGAGCCACAACCCCAGTCCCAAACTTCTTTTATTTTCATAAATTAAAATTATAAGGTAAGTGTCCTGAAATTTCCCTTCATCATACTCATCATGATAGCATCATATGGAACACTAGTTCTCAGTCTTAGCTGTATGTTTTGAACTAACTAGAAAGATTTAAATAATCCCATTGCCCTTCGCTACATATCAGACCTCTTAAAACAGATTTATTGAGAGGAAAATCAGGTAACTGTATTTAAAAAACAAAACAAAACAAAACAACAACAATAAAAAACAAACTTCCCAGGTGATTTCAAAGCAAAGCCAACATTTACAAAAATACTTTCCAACAATCATTATTATTATCATTTTCCACCATCATCAACATTTAAATTTTCTTTGGTGTTTAATTACACAAGGCATTAGTACATGACAAACAAGGAAAATATCACAAAATGGATTCCTGCTTTGCAACTCCTCATAATGGAGAATTTTAGCATTCAATTCTTCCTTTATTCAATAGTAAGTGAATTCAATGAATACTATCTAAGTCTATATGCTGTGCTAGAAGCCTAACATACTTTGGTAAACAAACTAGAAAGAACTCTGGCCCCAGAGAACATTAGTGTAGCAGAGTAGGAAAAATAGAGAAGACTCAGGGTGTTATTAGTTAATCCCAACATCTGTGGACTTAGATACATATTTTAAAATATCTAAGCTACATTCTTGGTTTAAACCAAAACTAACCAACAGCACCACCACCACTATCAACAATAACAAAAATCTCTCCTGCCTAATACACTAAATAAATTTGTACTTACTGACGAACTTTTTGTTTCAATAAAAAAAGATATGATGTGACTTTATTCAATGCAGCAAAAATCATGGGAAAAGAAGTCCCACCATAAAAACCAAAATTACTTGTTAGCTTACTGTGTACATTTCCATGTTCATTAACAACTTGTAAATGATTATTTAGAGATATTCAAACCATTATTTCAGCTGTCAAGTACATTAGATTGAATCATACAACGGTGATGTACCGAATATAATTAAATTAGCAAAAATCCTAAGAACTTATAGTGAACATAAACCTTTCTTTCCTATTATAATGGAATTGTTCTAATTGATTTTTTTTAAAAAGTTTTTATTATGTTTCCTGGTCAAATATCATTAGCATATAATAAAGGTATCATGTGGCATACATCTGTGTCAAAATTACTGTGGGCTTTGGGGTTCCCTCGCTGGGACTAATACATAGTTGAGCTAATTAGTCTTCTATTGTTCTTTTAACAGCAAGGCCAATGAGATATTCTTATTTAGAATGGCAACACAAGAATTCTTTTTTCTCCAGTGGTCATATTTCATAAGTGGTCGTTTTTGAACATGATATTTTAAAATCAGGTATTTTTTAATACTGTTAATTTGTAAGTAATTGCAGAACTATATATGTGCACGATAAACTATGAATGCTAGAACAATAATGAACAAATTATAACCAATATCTTGTCCTTTATTGAACATTGTAACACTAAAATAATTCATAACAATTTTGATGGTTATGGCTAATGCCCTTTTGACTGTTACAATTTTAAAGATAACTTTAGTCAGCCGGAAAGCATATGTTAAAAGGGAATAGCTCAAGTGAAACAAATTCTTCTTGCTTTTGTCTCCAAGTGAACTGCACTGTGAAAGGACACAAAAATGCGTTTGCATTGCCTGAGAGAATTGCAGTGTGAGATAAGGTGTAGCTGTCGAGTAACTGAAAAACCTCTTTCTGCTACCAGAAATATTAAAAAATTGGAAAAGCCTGTTAGTTTTTGTTTTTTTAACAAGTGAAACAAGTCATTTGGTTTTTAAAAAGTTTCTTTATAAGAATATACATTTTTCATGTGAGTTGTCCTGGTAGATTTCCTAAAAGCTGATGCTCGAAGGAAATATTCCTCCACGAAGGCATTTATGCCCACTCAGGTGTGTGAATTGAAGTTCAGCTAAAGCATTTTTAAAAAGAAATCCAAATTTAAGAAATGAAACTATTCATTATTTTTGTCTTATCTATTAAAAGACTTCATCACAGAATGAGAAGGGTTGATTGTTTCATTCTTACTCTGCTGTTCAATGAAGCCTCTCTAACACTATTTGATGACCCTTCTTCCACCTTCTTCCTTCAGTCGGCTTGAAAGATTCTACTCTCTACTTTATATAGAGAGGGAGACAGGTCACTGCTTTCAATTTGTTAAGGAATGTTTTCATGCAATTGAGATATCAAAATATCTGTACATAATGCCAGCTTCCACTAAAGGTCACATTGTACAGTCAGATTCTGAGAGAAAACGTACAGAGTAACTTCTCCATACACTCTATATCACACACTGTAGAACTGTGCTGAGGTAGATAATATACTGCTAAGGTATATACATCTTTGGTTAAAAAATTACTTTTGTTTATAATGAAAAGTACAAGTTTCTATGAACTTAGGGTTTATGTGTTACTTAATTTGATTATTATAATGTGAATCACTTATTTGGAAAAATGCATTTAGAATATCTTGATTTTTAAAAAATTAAAAATAATGCAACAAAGTTCTTCTGTTTATGTGAAATAATGAAGGTTTTAGTTCACGTACTTCTAATTTTTAATACTGATTTCTAATACTTGACAGATGAATTTTGTGTACCTTTCTGATTGACTTTCCTTTCACTATTCATTTCATCTTCTCCTCGGCCATGTGTTCTTTCTGCTGTTTTTCTATCCTTTAATTCTTTCCATCTGCCCAATTACCTAAATGAACACAAGGTTAAAACTGACTAGGAAAGAATTGCTTTTTATTTTTTGTATTTGTATTTAAGAGACATACTTTTCTAAGCAATAAAGTTATTTTACTGTGTTAAATCCAGAGAACTGTCTATTTATGTGTTTTGGGACACAGTGCACATATCTCATTTTATTTCTCCCCATTGGAATATTGAATAAAGAAACTAATAATTTCTTTATAAAGACGTACTTCAAATGACTGCAGGTATGATCATAGTGTAAAACTTTATTTGAAAAAATCACTTCTACCCTCTAGAAAACTATCTCAGGACCATTTTCCTATTCTTGGCAGATCAGCAACATATCCTTTTTGTACAAAATGACATAAATCAGTGAAGAGAGGGAATTACAGAACTACTTTACTTACTAATATTACTCAAAATGGTAGAAACTTGTTATGATGATATATTAAAACATTTTAATAGATAGTACATTTTAGTTTATCTAGTGATTAAATATAAATCATGATTTCTATAATCATGGGTTTTATATTAATGTGAAAAGTTGCTATTCATTTTTACGAGAAAGCAGTCAGAACAACAAAATAACTTCATGCTTTATCTTGATACTTCTTATTAGCTTTCAGTATTTCATCTAAATCAGCTAAATCCTTCAAAAGAAAATATAAACAGAAGATGTGACATGTCAAATACTAGGCATTCCAGTAGAGAATGAATCCTTTTTAATTTGAAAAGGAATTAAACAATGTCAACTACTAAATGAGAGTTCACCTTTCATTAAAAATAAATCAGCTAGAATAATTTTACAAATTGACTTACTGATAATTATTAGTTACATGTTAAACTAGGTAGAGAGAACAAACTTACTTTTCTCTGAAGTATTCATGAAAATCTGAAAAGTGAATCTCACATCTGGCCATTAGCACTAGTTATCAACTTCCCACTAGACTCACACTGAAATTTAAGAGCTCAGTTGTCAAAACGTAATGACAACATTGCCAATTTTGAGAAGAAAGTCCGATTGGTGTTGTCATACAAGAATTAACAATTCTTTATTAATTATAAGTCATATTGCATCATGCCTATTGTATTAATTATCTGGATTTCTTTGGCCCTTGCTCTTTCTGGACCACTTTGTTTCCACCTGCAGCAGCCAATAAATTCTTGGCCCTGCAAGTGCCAAGAATCTTTTGGCAACTTCAGTGCAACCAGGCTGACCAGTTTTAAATGCTTGGGCTTTTAGTTTCTTTTGCCCTTCCTTGTCCCAAGCAAAATATACACTTCGGGCCATAAGTCTGGCATCCTGAACAGCTACAAACAAAACAAAACAAAACAAACAAACAAACAAACAAACAAAAAAAAACCACCAGATGGTGCAACCTGGAAGAGTGACAAAGTTCACTTCCTCATGAGTTAACTTTGTCCAATGGGAAGCAAGAGTCAGGAAAAGCTTGTAAATAAATTCACCTTCTTCCTTAATCCAGTGGACTTCTCTAAGGATGTTTCTCTTTACAGTTCATCCGGGTCTTTCAACCTTCCCAGCAGAGATGACTGATGTGGGATTTTCAAATGGACTACAGCTGGCGGTGAAGCAGGGGCATGAATGAAGCTGAAGTGATAAAAAGCAAGACCATTCCTAATTCAGTGTCTCTGGCTTCATATTATGAAGCTATCCTTTTCTTTTTTTTTTCCACATAGAAAAAATCCAGATTCAAATTTTCAGGGAACAATAGAATCCCTAATTGTCAGGTCCTTGCTTAGCATCTGGATGGCCATCTTAAGTGACAGCCTCTATCTTAAGAAAAAGTTTTGCTTTCCCACCCAAGGGTGTTTCTGAGAAAGGTTCACCTCTCCCTTCACACCAACCCAACCCTTAACCACCTGCATTAGTACCCTTGGGGCTCTAATCCATGGCCTGCCTCATAAAAGTCCCAGAACTCAAACCTGTATTGCCTCTTTCCATCTATAGAGAGATGACAAATAAACTCTCATGTGTATCTCAGCCTGGTCTCCGACTTTCATTTCTCGCTCACCCATCTCCTGGTTCCTGGCTTTCCTTTCACTAAGGAAATGCCATAATTTGGCAAGTATTTTGCTTACATATTAGCCTCCACATCTAGCCTCTGACTATACATTTTGCAGAGAGTGGGGAGAAAGAGGACCCAAATTGGTGAAAACATCTGGAGAAGTGTGAAAGATAGAAAGAGGGTGAGAAGAACCTTCGGGAGTACACTGGATGCAAGATGACAAAATTATCACAAGTAAACTTGTAAAGATGGGAAAGAAAGCATGAATAACTCTAATGCTAGAGCATGATGGAAATGCTAAGGTTTCATGCACACTTTGTGTTCAGGATGACAGAAAACATGAAGTTGATATAGTAAAGGATTTCATCTTAGAAGGCAATGACTTGAAATCTTTTGGGAAAAAGAATTGAACTGGGAACTGAGCAAACAAACTTGCTCTTGAAATGTAGACTAATGATATTTGTCAGAGAAAACAAAACTCCCCCATATCTACACCCTCTATGATGAGAACCATTTAAATTGAATACAGTAGACCATTTGAAGATATATCTTAAAAGACAAAATTTCCCAGTGTCAGGGCCACAGACTGAAAGTGGTTATGAGAATGGGACTTAAGACTTGGAAGCTGAAAATACTTCTGAACATTATCTAGTAAGTGATCTAGCAGAAATTTTTAGAAAATTCTGCAATAGATTTCAAGGAGTCATGGTATTTATTAGTAGCAGTTAGGATTTATTTAAAAATATTAAAAAGCAACAGCATGTGAGGGAAAGAAGATATGATAAGAAAGAATTACAAGAAATTGAAATGCAATAGCAGTTCTGAATGGAAGTGATATTGCAGAAAACTGAATCAGGGATATAAAGGATATATTTGAATAGCTCTTCTGGCCATCAAAGGAAAAGGGAAAATACATAAAATAATAAGAAATAAAATAATACATATCTAGGAATAAGACTCAAAAGCCAACATACAGATAATTCTATGCATGAAGGAAAAAATAGAACCAATAGAAATGATGCAGTGGTCAATGATAAAATACGTAAACATATCTCAAAGCCAAAGACAGACCATGATACAAAGGAAAGTCACTCTATCAAACCAGGCAAATGCAGAGAGCCTTGGCCATGTCTTAGTTATTCTTTTGCAGAGAACCTTGGACATGTCTCAATTACTGTTTTGGTCAATACCAAGAAGAAAATGGATTAACCACAAAGGAAATGAAATAATGTAGTGTTCAACCTCTCCTCTGCCACACTAAATTCCTGGATATTATAGAATAATATCTAAGAAATTTTAAGCACGAAAACCAATTGTCACTGGGTACAATGGTGCACACCTGTAAATCCCAGCTCAGGGGGCTGAGGCAGGAGAATCACAAGTTCAAAGTCAGACTCAGCAACTTAGCAAGGCACTCAGCCATTTGGTGAGACCCTGTCTTATAAAAAGGGGTGGGAATGTGGCTCAGTAGTTCAGCGTCCCTGAGTTCTCTCCCTGGTTTAAAAAAAATACACACACACACACACACCCCAAGATTTTTGTAAAGGATGAATTTCATTTATTGGCATAGAAAAGAAAATAATACTCTGGTTTTAAATTCACACACAAAAAAATGTGTAAAATCATGGCATTGAAATCATAGGAAGATTTATTCAAATTGACCAAGGGATGAATTAATAATTAAGAGCTTAAAAATTGTGAAGATATGGTGTTCTGATTGTTAAGCTTGTCTTTTGGCTCTAGACCCAACTTTCCATAATCTGGAGTCAGGATTCTACAAGCTTCATTTCTTTGTTGGATATTTCCAGACAGGTAATACCAAAGAGAAGTACTCAAGGGACACATGGCGGGCAGACACAGAGACAAGGACTTGCTTCTTTCTGCTTGCCTGTGGTGCCTGTTGCCACCTCTTAGAAACATTCTTTTACCTCTTGAAGTGCAGTTGGTTCTGGTTTCCAGCTTCTTTCCAGGTTCCCAGACCAGCCTGTGCTTCCCAGGGATCCCCTCTCTGGGTATTCCCCTCTTGGTGAATCCCTCCTCTGAACAAATAGTGCAGTAGAGCAGCCAGAGCAGCCATCTCCTCCAAGGTCAGCGTTCTAGCTCTGCCAGTTCAGATGTCCCAACATCCCTCTCTTGTTATGTTTCTTTTAAGTACAATTCATGTTGCCTCAATGCTCTTGATTGTTCTTTTATTCCGTCAGTGACTGTTTAACTGCTTTTTCTGTATTAAATCCTTTCGATGAAAATTACTACTATGTTTTCTATGTTCCTGACTAAACTTTAATACAGTACTTAGCATCATGTTGGAATGGAATTACATATTAAAAATTAAAATCAATTACATATTGTTCTCGAGACATTCTAAAATATAAACTCAAGAATTTAAATAACACAATACTTAAACTCCATCAGGCAAGTACAATCCAAACCTGAACGTGTGTTAATATTACACTGTAAGTACAATATGCAAAATTGAACAGGTCATTTTATCTTGTGAACAGTACAATTAAAATTTAAAATGATAGTTTCATTGATCATTATAAGCCAATGAATATGGATAGGTTTTAATATCAGCATGTACTTATAATATGATCCAAATCATATATAAATTCATAATATTAATAGTTTCTATATTTTACATATAAAACAGATATATGCAGATAATTAAGCAATGGGAGACATCAATACACCCTCTAATTCCTAAAATCAAAAAAAAAATTGGCTTTGTGGCTCCCTTTTGAACATTCATTTTCTACTTCTTGCTAACTCCAACATCTGAGCCCTTTGGGGTCAATTATTTATTGCTTTTATTTCATGACTAGGGACCACATTTTTCTGTTTCTTTGCTTACATAGTCACTTATTTTAAACTGAATATCAGCATGAGACATTGTAGCAATTCTGGATTCTGCTATCTATCTCTGAAGAACACTATATATATATTTTTTTCTTATAGGCAAGTCAGTAACTGGCTGATCGCAGTGATCATATATTGGTTTGGTTCTATGCTTTGGTGGGCCCATTTTGTGAAAAGCTAACGGTTTTTCTCAAGACCTAAAATGTCAAGGACCAAACTCCAAATACTGCATGTTCTGAGATCCTTTAGAGAATGCTTAGACCTGCTTAGGCTCCGAAAGAATGTCTATAATTGGCCTTCCTTTAGAGTGTGATCTTTATCCTCAGGTGGGGGCTTTCTACTTTTCAACTTGATCATTGTTTTGAAATCAGGCTGTAACTCCAGCTCTGAGCACTGTTAGAGCTATAGGTCTCTCTTTTTCAAACCCCTAGCAGCCACTTTGGCAGTTGTTTGGTTCTGCACATGCGCAAGATTCCTCAGCCAAGGATTCACAGGAAATCCCTAAAGGAGCTTGCCCTACCTACCCCCACTCCCCAGCTTTGTGCACACCTCCCACCTCTTTGTTCCCTTCTCCAGATTCCAGCAGCTGACTGTCTCCAAGTTGTATTCCTGACTCCTCCTCCTGGAAGACTCATCATGTTGTGCCTGACATCCAGCTCCCTATGCTGGGAAACTGGGGAATTATCCCCAGGAAGAGAGCTGGGACACCCTACCTTTGGAAGTCATGCTCTTGTGCTGTCTACTGAATGAGCTCCTTCACACCGTTTTCCAGTTTCACTGTTGTTTTGGGGGCAGAACTTGTTCAGTACCAGTTCCTCTGTTCTGTCTGAAGCTGATAATTACACACAATTTTTTATTTCCTTCTTTTTCTTGCTTACTGGTATTTTCCTGTTGAACATATATAATATTTACAGCTATATGTTTTAAATTACTTTGAAAGAAAATATTTAAGTAGCAAGAAGGAAATGGAAAGTCCTATTCCAGTTCACAAACATTAAAGAATGCATTTTATAGCAAACTTTTTTTTTCCTGAGATATCATAGACTCATGAGGGTGCTTTCTTATGTTTCAGCTTCAAATTTTTGCTGAACTAAAATAGATTTAAAATATGATTAATAATAAGAAAAACAACAACAAAAATTTGGTGAGGGATAAGGAATATTTCACATCCCCAGAACCAAATGTACCATTGCTTAACGAGCAGCTTACATGGATGATTTACTTTTCTAGCTGCCTGACTTTTAAGATTTTAAATTTTAAGAATTTTGTACTTGGTGTAAAAATATACTCTGACATACAAACAATTAATGATTTCTTAGATGATATGCATAATTTGGGTAGCACCTGCCATACATCAGGCACCATGTTATTTATGCTATAAAACTATTATTTTATTCAATCCTTGTTGCAACTATCATGTATAGGCAAGTTTGTTTTCATTCCATTCACCTGAGGAAATAAGAACATTGAGGAAGTTACTAAAAGTCCTGTCTTTTGACAAAGTAATTATACCCTCTGGACAAATATTAGAATTTATATGTGCACCTGAAAATCAAGGGGAAAAGGGGAAGTTTATTTGTAGTAATTCCTCCAACTCATTCAATGTGATTCTATTATTCAATGTATTTCAATATTAAGAATAGTACTTATGGAAGCTCCATCATGTTTATGTTTATAGTTATAAAAATTACATAAGGGCTAAAATTGTTTGTGTGGCTTTTCTAAAACTTAGGCATTAAGTGTTAGCACCTATGTTCTTCCAATATTTTATAGGTGGCTTTGATTATTTTATTTGTTACAAGCATGTGGTATGTGGCTATGCCTCAGGATGATAAACATACTTTGGATTCTAAAAGTACATTAGAAACAGAAGCACCAGTCTTCCAAAGAAAATTTGTTGTCCAGACTTTATGGATAAATAATCCCATATGTGCAGAAGTCAACAATTATTTGAACCGACAGAGTTTAAAAGGAGTTCCGGAGGTGATTATATACAGAAACCTGAATGAATAAAACCATCTCAGACAGTGGGAAACCTAAATATCCAGTTCCCAGATGAGAAGTCATTAAAATTTCTTCTGAGTTTGGCTGGCAGAATGAAAAAAAGATTAAGGAAAATAATTTTAAGTACTTTAAGAAACTACATTAGTTGGACACATTCTCATAAGTCTGTGACACAGTATTTTGGTCAGTCTCATTTTACTGGTGATGAAACTGAGAATTAAAGGTTATATAAGGTGCCCAGGGTACCTACCTTGTAGGAGATAGAGCTAAGAGCTGGGTCCAGATAGACTGATTTTTCAAGCTTTATTCTTAGCTACTACACTGTGTTACCTTGAAACTAATTAAATACAAGAAACAATACTTTAGATAATTTATTTCTTCTTAGTCATTTGTTTATATTGCAACTGAGATAAAATCTAACAATATTGGTGGCCACGCTGATTATAAGATTTCCAGATTTTGTTGAATGTTTTCTTAAGACAATTATTTGCTAAGCCTTTTCCCCCATTGGTACCTGCCCTTATTTCTAGCCTCATTTCTTACTACACTGTCCTACTTTGAGTCCTTTGAGAGCTTCATGGAACCTGTTCTTCAAAACTTAGGAATCCTATTTGGCCCTGATTTGTTCCTGATTTAAAGGTGTTTTTGGCTTGAAAACTTCAATTATGTCATGAATGGGGAAACCTCTCTTAGGACCAAAAGGAAAAAAAAATATGTAGTGATTTTAATTTTTTTTTTTTTTACCCCTTGAAACAGAAAAGGAAGAATAAGATTACTTTTCAATTAAAGACTCTGTCTTGGCCTAAGGATTTATACTCAATCTCTAAAGAATTTGGTTTCCCAGGAGTAAGAATGTTAAATTTAAGCTATAGAATTCACTTGAATTTAAAGCAAATTAGTAAAATGTATAATTTTACTAGATTTCTACAGCTTTGTTTTGGTAGTGATTTAGATATATGCAATTGCATGTGTCCTTTATACTATAGTCACACAATCATTTTCTTTATGTTAACTGAAAGTTGCTCATATCAATTTTTCTTTTTTCTTTCTTTCTTTTTTTTTTTGCATTACCATAGGAGTTTCAACTAAATTAATGCAAGCCAAATCCCACTGCTTTTTTGGGAAAGCAATAGGGTCAGTTGCCAATGAAAAAACAAAACAAAAAATTAAAGAGAAAAGCATATCTATGAGGGATGCAAATAATTTACCAATTCATTTGTATTGATACTGTTAAAAATAAAAACACACAGAGGGGAAAAAATGCTATATTTGGATACAGAGTGCATTTGCTTCTCTGCCTAGGTAGGTGGTCTTCGATTACTTCTTCCTTTGTCACCTCATTCCATCAGTCTGTGCACCTCTGTTTCCTTTCTTCAGCTCTCAGTGTCTCACCGGCAGTTCCTAGACTGAAGCAGAGGTTGTAAAAATTAGGACTTCATATTCATTGGCCTTCTATTCCCTAGAGTATATACCACGTGGAGTGACCACATAATATGCCATTCAAACTCAGATATTTTGTCTGGGGCACATGTTAAATGGAACAGGACTTTGGAATCATAAACAAAACCAGAAATGTCCTCACAAATACTAGAATGTTACCTAGTTTTGCATGGTTTGTGCTTTCTCTCCCAGCCAATGTCTGGGATAGGGTTTCTTGCATCTCAGTGACTAGGTATCTGTTGCTTAGAGTCACCGTTCTTTCCATCTCCTTTGTGCTGGCTTCATCCACTGACACTGAGATTTTGCCTTGACCTTCACTCTCATATTTGGTCAAATTACCCTTTATGTTCAAAGACAGAATTCTGCTCTAAATGTCAGCCTAAGAACTTGCCATCTTTATGTGAACTTAATATACTTTTTTTTTTCCCAATGAATTCTAGGGATTGAACCCAGGGCCTTGTGTATGCTGAACAAGGGCTCTAGATGAAACTTCAAATCACAGTATAGTCTTCTACTCCTGAAATAGTGCTTTATATATAAACACCAACGTAGAGGTCAAGGCCTGTTTCCCCAAAACATGAATGCTGCTTGCTGCCTGCCTGGGCACCTGCCGCAGGCTAGCAGCACCATGCATCCTGGTTTTCTTTGTTATTGTGAGCTATAAACCTGCTGGCAGTCTTCTGTCTCATCTGGGATTGATGATGCTAACTGCTTTCTTCATATTGGCACATACTCCTGTGCTTCTGGGTCTTTGAGAATTTTATAACTGTCTCTATTTTTGGAATAAGACTCTGGGTATTTGTTGCCTGGAACCTTGCTCTTCACTTTTGGGTAAGTTTATATGAAATATTTCTCTATCCCTCATGCTCCCATGGCCTAGATAACCCCAAGAGGACTATTGTTCAGCTCACCAGAGGTCAAATTTTACTAAGGACCTTCAGTGTTCACAACCCTGTGGTAGACATAATTGAGAATATAAAGATAAATATAGACTCGTTTGTAAGAGGGTGAACTATGAAAAAAGATTGGAAGGCAGTATTTATGACATTTACATCACCCCAGCCAAGAGATAAATAGAACTAAAATTTAAATATGGAAAAAAAGTTTGGGAACTGATTTTAAAAGGGCATAATATCAGTTAAATTTCAACTAATGATATAAACCAACTTTGAAAATTTATGTGAAAAAGGAACTTGTAGGAAGCAAATTGGAATAATAAATACAACCAAAGAAAGAACTGTATGCCTGTTGTACTTGGCCCCCGGACTTTCAGGATTCAGGTTCTCAATCTTTAGGTGCTGGATGTGTTGGAAGTTTTCAGCTCTCTACTTTCTACCCCCCTGAACTGAACATGGCTGAAGACAGCTGCCTTCCCAGGGCTAATTCCTTGATTAAGGCTACATATAGCTTAACATGTTCAGCCATGTTCAATTGCCATGCATAACAGCTTGATGAGGCTACATCGATTTTCCTCTCTGCTCCTTGCCTCAATCTGGGACACCTTTGAAAGGCCTTCCTACCTCCAGAGTCCCCACAGCATTGGCTGAGAACTCTGACATTGTAACCCAGCCTCTGTTTCCAATTTGCCATATTTCTCTCCCTTACTGGTAGGTGGTGATCCCAAGAACAATCTTTTGGAGGATAGAATTGACCTGCTGCTTTACTGGAAGAACCCTAATTTTACTTCTGGTGATAGTTGGATGCCTGACATTGACTCTTGGCCAAGACAAGGGCAGTGAGATTTATCACATGCTGTGAAAAGTCTGAAACTTCAGTTCCAGCCCCTAGGGTCATTTTCTTTTACTGATGATTTCCAAATGGTTTAACTGGTTAAACAGCCTGGTTTGACAGCATGATTGGAGAGGCATAAAATTTTTATTGAAGCTTCTGCTCTCCCAAAGCCAAAATTTCTTACATAGATCTTGGTTTAATCCAGATATAAAGCATGATCCTTCTGTATATAAGGGCCCTTGGAAGCTAGCATCTTGTTGTCTTTCTGACCCCAATGTTACCTGTACTTGCTTTCTTTTTGAAACCATCTTTTCCCATTAACTAAACACTTTACATAAGTGTGCTTTGTGGAATCCGTGAGTCCTTCAAATTCATACATGGTAAAACTTTAAAATTCCTCAACAAATTTCCCAAACATGCAAATCTCAGTCTCCAAACCTATTTTATGGGGAACCCTGACCTATAAACATAATGAACTATTGGAAAGTATAGAAATTACATATATTCTGCAATTCTCAGCAGTAAGAAAGAGAAGATTGCCTGTCTAGGTTTCCCTAACTTTCTTTTGTCTTCAGTGTTTCCTATGAGTTAAACTGTGTCCTCTAAAATCCATAGTTCTAAAACCTATAACCTCAGAGTGTGACTTTAGGAAGTAGGGTCTCTGCATATATAATTAGTTAGATGTAGTCATAGTGGGGTATGACAGATCCCTAATCCAATATCACTGATTTTATACATAAGGGAAATTATGACATATATGCACTCATACTCACAGAATGCCATGTGACAGTTAAGGTAAAGACAAGAATGATGTGGCAGAAACTAAGGAACATCAAAAATTGATAGCAAGTACCAAAATCTGGAAGAAAGCCATGGGATGGACTTCCCACTCAAATCCCTTAGAAGCAACTAATCCTGCCATCTCAGATTTCAGATTTCAAGTCTTCAGTACTGTGACACAATGCATTTCTTTTGTGTAAGCCACCTCAATTTGTGCTTTTTTCTTATGGTGGCCCTAACAGACTAATATGGTCTTTGCTTAAGAGTCAACTCTCCAAGAAATTAATTCTGATTTTGTTCATGGATCAAATGAACCAAAAATTAGCTACAGGACTATAGAAGTCAGCAAATAGTGTTGGAAGGGACTCTGAAGTTGCAAGTCTGCTGATTAAAAGGAGGATCATTTCCCTAACTAGAAAATAGAATGCTGGAGTTGGAACAACTTTACGATGTCACACATTTTATATGCTGGGCTTTGTGGTGGCTATAGCACATCTATATGAAGATCCCAATAGGGTATTAGAAATTTAGGCCTTGAACCAGAGAGAAGGGCTGGGATTAGAAAAAAATACAGAATAATTTTCATAGAGAAAACTTTTGAAGAAATTGGATTTGTAATCAATTCCTGTGGGTTGTATCAGAAATGAACCCAACTATTACCTGGAGGTTACTCCATACCAGAGCTGTGATGGTTATGGTGGGTGGTGCTGAGGAGCTGAGGAGAAGCCACCAATACTAGCCAGTAGCTAGTACTAGGCTAGTAGAAGTTTACCCCCAAAATCTGTGTACCACATTTCATAGTAACAAATGGTATGTGAAAAATATATTATGGAGACAAAATATAAAAATATCATTAAAATCTAGTTGGTGCCAAAATAATTAATTCACAGGGAAAGAACAGATTCAAAGAATGGTGCTGGGACAAGTGGATATCTATAGGTAAAAAAATGAAGTTGAATCTCCACATCATATAACATAAAAAAATAACTCAAAATAGATCAAGTTTCCGAATATACAAGCTAAACATTAAATCCATAGAAGAGGTCACAGTTATAAATTTTCGTGACTCTGGATTAGCAATAGTCTCTTAGATGTAACAGTAAAAACACAAAACAACAACAACTAAATAGAAAGATGAGACAAACATTAAATTTTTCTTGTAGTTTAAAGGAAGCCATCAAAAAAAGCTAAAAAAGAATTCACTGAATTAAAATAAGGAAAAAATGTGACTAGACATTTTCCAAAGAGGAGATACAAATGACTCATAGTCACGTGAGAAAATGCTCACATGATTAACCATCATGGAACTGCAAATCAAAATGACAATGGGCTACCACTCACATAATTAGAATGGCTAAAATAAAAAGAAATATAATAATAAGTGTTGATGATTACACAGCAATAGATGATAGAGTTAGTTTGGAGAATTGGGATTCCAATTATACAATTAACATTCAACAAAGCAGTTAACATTAAACAGTTAACATTCAACAAAGCAGTTCCACAAATAGGTATATACCTGTAAGAAATCAAAACATATGTCCACGCAAAAACTACTATACAAATATTCATAGCAGCATTATTCATAATAGCTCCGAAATGGAAACAACTGAAATGTTCATCAACTGAGGAATGGACTAAAAAATGTGTTATATTTTTACCATGCAATCTTATATGGCCATAAGAAAAAAACGAAGTTCTGGTTCATATTATAACTTCAAGCATTACATTAAATAAAAAATTCAGTCACAAGGGAATATGAGTCCATATATTAGAAATGTCCAAAATAAGGACATCTAAGAGACAGAAAAGTAGATTACTGTTTGCTGGCTTGTGGAGGTTGAGGGGAGAGATGGGAAATGGGATTTCCTTCTGGAGCATGAAAATGATATAAAACTGATTGTGCTGATGGTTACACTACTGTATACCAAGAAACATTGATTTATATATTTTAAATGGATGAATTAGATACCATGTAAGTTACATCTCAATAAAGCTGTTTAAAATGTTAGTGGAAGAAGTAGCTCTGAATGTAGATAGGGACAGCAGGTTTTGGGATTGGGGTCCAGATTTATTTGTGTGGACCATCAGGATCAAATACAACACAAAGGGAAAGTGTCACATTTCTAACTGATAAAAAAGATGTGAAGAAATAGGTTCATTGCCAAGTCTGTATAACGGCATTAGTGAGGTATCTTGACAACATAAAAGATTTTATCTTTTGAAATAAAAGTAAATATTAACTCTTCTATATTGAGCTGTACTCGCTCTTTTCTTCCCTTGCAACTATCTTGGATAAATTCTATAACTTTTCTGCAAAATTTTTGGTTTTAGAATAGCTTATTTTTTTGTATTAAAGCATAGTTTTTATGGTTTACATTTTAAATTTCATATTCAATACAAGGCTATTCTTCTTTTGTAGTGCTGGGGATTGAACCCAGAGCCTTATACATGTAAAGCGAGTACTGTACCAACTGAGATATATCCCCAGCCCAAGGCTCTTTTCTTCCTTACAAAACAGACTGCAGATGTGCAGGGAAGGGCAATTTTCTGGTTCCCAGACATTTTCTAACCCTACCCACTTCTCCTCATCTCTTCTTCCACCTTTTAGCTGATGAAGGACAATAAAGAAGATACAACTTTGTCATGCTTGGGAACACAGCCCTAGGTGCACCTGTAAAGGCCACACTCTTGCCCTTAGCACTCTGAGGAGAACGTAACCTGCAGAATGGTTGTGGCTAGCCTCTGCTCTTGTGATCCAGACTGGATTTGCCCATCTCTGGTATTCTTCCATAGGAGTCTCTCCCCTTACCTGAGGGTTGATGTGTCCTAGGACCCTTAGTGCATATCTGAAGCTGTGAATATAAAACTTTATACATACTATGATTTTTTTCCTATATATACACTCTTCTGATAAAATTCAATTTCAAAAAGTTCAATTTTTCTAAAGTTTAATTTTTCTTTTATGTATACTAAAAAATAACAATAATCACTATCATAAAATAAGGTAATTTATAATCATATACTACTAATAATAGTTATTATGTGAATTTAACCTTTCTCAAACTCTCTTCTTGTACTGTACTTATCCTTCTTCCTGTGATGATAGGAGATGACACAATGCCTATGTCACAGGATATTCTTAACTTTTCTTAGCTATTCTTAACTTTCTGGTGATACACTAGAAAGACAATCATTGAGCCATGATGGTGTGAGCTGACCACAGGTAACTTCAAACACAGAAAGTGAAGCCACAGACATGGTGGGACCTACTATTGGGGTTCTCTACCCAAAGAGTCACCATTTCCCTTTCTGCCGGTGTTGAGCCTTGACAATTTTTCCTTGTTTGATTTTATTAAGCAATCTTCACTCTGTTCCTTTGAATTACGCATGTTGTTTAATTTTAGCAATTTCTTTTCTTTTTCTGCAAGAGATTATTACATTCAAAGTACTGTTCCATCCAGGTTGATTTTTATTGTTTCTGGTATTGTCTTCATTTGAGGCTGTGGAAACTAAATTGTTAAAGACATCATCACCTCCCATCCTTTTGGCTTTTCTTCCTTCTTTATCTGTCATTCTCCTATTTTTTGTTGCTTTCTTCAAAGTCACAACTTCCAACTCAAACTTTATCCAAATCCAAAAAAATCACTGGCTTCTGGGTACTGTGTGCATTCCATGTTTATGAATAGTCCTGTTCTTTTCTATAGAGTTAAACCACAGTATCCAGGTTGTGGCATGTCAAACCAAAGGCACAATAAGCACTAAATAATTTACTCCTAGCCCTTCCAATGCTACCATATTCCCTGATGACTTGGGCAGCAATGGTGATTATATTTGTAGACATATCTTTTTTTCAAAGCTAGCAGTTCATTTTTTTAAAAGTTTTTAAAAATAATTTTTAAACAATATATATGACAGCAGAATGCATTACACATATAGAACACAATTTCTCATATCTCTGGTTGTATACAATATATATTCACACCAATTTGTGTCTTCATACATGTACTTTGGATAATGATGACCATCACATTCCACCATCATTTCTAACCCTATGCCCCCTCCCTTCCCCTCCCACCCCCTCTGCCCTATCTAGAGTTCATCTATTCCTCCCATGCTCCCACTCCCTACCCCACTATGAATCAGCCTCCTTATATCAGAGAAAATATTCAGTATTTTTTTTGGGGGGGGGTGGGAGTGGCTAACTTCACTTAATATTATCTCCTCCAACTCCATCCATTTACCTGCGAATGACATGATTTCATTCTCTTTTATTGCTGAGTAATATTCCATTGTTTATATATGCCACAATTTTTAATCCATTCATCTACTGAAGGACAGCTAGGTTGGTTCCACAGACTGGCTTTTGTGAATTGTGCTGCTATAAACATTGATGTGGGTGTGACCCTGTAGTGTGTTGTTTTTAAGACCTTTGGGTATATACCGAGGAGAGGGATAGCTGGCTCATGGCAGTTCGTTTTTTGACACCACTAAAACTGACACTGACAGTATAGAGTCCTTGGGATGGCCCCACATTTTCATTTTCTTTAAGAGAAATGTCACAAGACTTTAGAAACAATCATATTACTGGAACTTAAAATCATACTTCACCATGCCAAGGTAAAAATAACCCGGGACAACAGATCTGACTTTGATTAAGAATACTGTGGAAAGAGGAGTAAGACAGAAACCATACATTTTCCAGTTTTTCTGCCTACATTTCATTCCAACTCTATAGGGTGCAGCAACTCTTATTTATGGTCAGGCAGGAAAAATATTCACTGCACGTCTTGTCCTCTTCATGATAGATAATTTTGGATCCACAGTTGGTGAGTTCTCCGTATACCAGGCAACACAGATTTTGTGGATGAACTTTCAGAACCACAGAGGAAAAGTGGGACCCACATTGGGAAGGAACAATGCAATACCACTTGACCACAATGTTTGAAATATAACTCTCACTTCATTACCAGCCAAGAAAGGTCAAATACTGGAAGAGGCACACAAATGAAAAGTGAAAAAAAAATTAGTTATATGCATTCTTTATAGCTGTGGCTAAAAACGTTTCATTCAATCATTCTTGAGTTTACATGTCCATCATAAGTCCAATTTAAGAGAAATTGAGTTTTGTATCTATAATTTAGCACTATTTTTACCCGTGGAACACAGGAGAATGCCTATTCAGAGGGATAAACTACACCAAGGCGTGGGATATGCTGAGCCCTTGAAATTAGGCCCCACCCTAAACTACCAACTTTGTTTTCCAGCTAACTGTCCTTTAACATGTGAGCATGCATGCTTTCAAACACACTCTGAAGAGGCAAGTTCCGGAGAGTGGGCATGATTACAAAAAAATCTATTTTATTTTGCCAGACCTGAAGTCATAGCTTTCCACTTCCTTTAGGTCAGCAGAGAGTCTATTAGCCTCACTTGATCCCCAACCCTGGTGCATCACAGCTGAATTTTTCCCCTAACTCGTGTCTTCTTCCATTTTCTTCTCTCAATTGTTTCTCCATTCTATCTACCAATATTAGATAGACTAACTATCCTAAATCCTGCTCATCTCAGGACTCGAATTCTCAAGCATCACAAGACAGCTCTTTGCTGTCCACCCAGTAAGCCCAGTCTTGTTAACTCAGCACTTATCTCTAAACATTCTCTCTGGAGACCAGCACCTCTTCCAATCCCATACCTTCACCTTATTCCTCACATCACAGTATTTCCCCCTTCCTTCCATCCTCTTTTGTGCTCATTCCCATCCTCATGCTACTTCCTTTTGTGTTTCTCAGCTTTAGTAAATAAATATTTCTGTGATTCTCACAGATTCTGATATGGCCATTATTCCTTTACTTACTAAGACCAATAGTTTTGTTTATACCATCAGCCAGGGATTTGTAAAGCTCTGCTGTCCTTGGTTTGTACTGTAAGAGCAAAACTCCTTGGTTCATGTCATATTTTAAATATGAAATTATAATAGAGAATATGTATTCCTTTAAACAATGCCCTTTCTCTCTACTTAAAAAAAAATAAGTGATGCGTTTGCTCTCTTGAAAATCACAGATATGGTTAAGTCCTAAACTCCTCTCCAGTGTCTATAAGTCAGTCAGCCTTCCCTAATGTTGTCTTTCACTGTTCTCCCTAATTTGAACGTCTATGACCCTTAAATTTGTCACATTCTCATTTATTATCTACATATTGGTATCTTGTGTATTATTTTTGATTCTTGAATGAAATCAGTAAACTTCTTGAGGATAGTAGCCATGCCACATTTCTATTACTGTCTAGCCTGATGCCAGTGTTTAAATTTCTATTGCTAATTTATTCCACTCAATAGTTGGAAATTTCTACTATTTTGAAATATGCTCCTGTCTGAATTATAGCTGCTAATGAATGTTTGCAAAAACCAAACACACCGATAATCCATGTACTTGATCAATAGAAAATTATAGTCTCCAAGCTTTGGGCTAATTTTGTACACATTCAAAAAGACCCAGAAATATAACTTAATGGATAATGATCTGTATGGTTTGAGTTTCATGAGGTTTTCAAGGTAATCTCTACCATATATTTAGTGACAGTTCTTCTCAGTGTCAAAAACAGCTTCTGGGAATCTATGGATGGTTTCTTCATTACCCTGTTGCTTACAGTCTATCTCTATTTGTTTTTCCAACACTAATTTATCCCCTCACAAATTATCCCTTGTTCAGAAAAAAAAAATATGAGTGTGAGTAATACTTTCCACTCATCTTGCCAAACCTGTTAAGAAACATTCCGTTTGCCCTTCCAAAGCTAATGTTTACCTTTTCTAATAGACATTACTTTCATCTGAAGTCTGGCGTTCCAGTAGTTCTCATTTAGTACTTGAGAAGTGGTATTTTGCCCACGTTACATAGATATTCACCATCATTACTTTCACTGAGTTCTGTATCAAATATGTTTATGAAACAAATCACCAGAAAATAGTGATAGGGAATAAATTATATTCATATAATTTTAGCGTGCACCTACTGTACCTGCATTTGTACAGATGTGGAAAAATCTTACACTATTGAAAGATAATTAATTTAAAAATAAAACAAGTTTTGTTTTCTAAATAAAGTCTAATGATGTATTCAGAAAGCAGATTCTTCTGTTCTCAGTGTTAAAACAGTCAAGAAACAACAAAAGCCTTCTGGAATTTTATTTACTCAAATGGGTTTTGAAATACATTACTCAATAGTGGCTATTTTTCTCTTTTAGGAAAAAAAGAAAAAAACCACATTATTTCATTTCTTAATAATCCAAGCACACTTGCTACACATTTACTTGCTCTTTCATAGAGCACCAAGTTGACCTCGTACATACGTAATAAATGATCTTCAAAGATAATGAATGTTTTTTAAGCATTTTCTTGATTTATGTTATTGGCTCACCAACTATTCCCAGAGAAAATGAAGTGGAATGCTTCCAAAGTTACCCTTCTCACCTTCCTGCTCACACCTCTCTTTCCTGCCAAAATCTTGTTTTCACAGTTGTATTTGGTTACTGATGCTCACTCTGTGTGGTCTTTTTCTAATAAGGAAATAGAAATAGAAAAACACCCTGATTCATTTTCTCTTACCATAATCCTGGTCTCTTGGGAATTTGGAGGTCAGTGATTTGCTCCTTGTACTCCTCCTTGTGCCCCCCACCTCCACCATCGTGTGCAAAAGCTGGATGGGGATGGATGGAGAGATAGCCTTGGTGCTTCAGGACTCAGGCAAAGCAGATGCTCAGTGCAGCACTTTTTCCTGGGTGCAGCTCCATTGGCAGCTCCCCCACAGTGGCTGAACTGTCGCATCAGCCAGTCAAACAGTTTTGTTCTTTTTAATGAATTAATTGGGTACTTAGCTAAAAGGCAAATCATTGTCCTGAACTGACAGGAGAAAATGGTGATTTGTGAAAGGATAATCTAAATTATTTACAGAAAAATGTAGTACAGAATCTTAATTATTATGCATCCTAGAAAATACCGAAACCTAATGTCATCTGGCTTTGCTATTGCACAGTGTTAAAGTACAGCATTCCTGCTTTAAATTTATTATTCAGATTTACCATATGAGAAGAGGTTTAAATGAAATGCTTCCAAAATATTACTGTGTCAAACTAGATTCAAATTTGTAAGAAAGAAATCTGTTCTTTTAAAAGAGCAGGTACACTGGAAATTCAAAATAACAAAAGCCTAGAAATGATGAGTTTAGCTATAAATCTCTGTCATTAATACATTCTTTTGGAATATCACAGAGAACAATACATTCTCACATTGCTATATTGCCCTTTGTTCTGCAATCCTAGAGCATTTAATAACAAATACAGTTAAAATTAGCAACATAGCAATAGACTTCCTACAGAAATTATTATAGACAAATGGAAGCAAAACAAATCAGCTTAAAGTTTAGAGGAAATAAATCAACCATGGAGGCTTTATTTATTTTATTTCACAATATACTCCAAGTCAGAGGACTTGTGACTCCAGGTTTATAACTAAGTTAGAATTTGGCTGGTAATAACAACAACAATGACAACTGATCTTTATTTAATGCAGTATGTACAGGCGCCAAGAGTTTAGCATACATTAACTTTCTCAGTCCTCACGATTTCATGATATACTATATTAGTTTCTTAGGGTTGTCATAACAAATTACCAAAAATTTGGAGGACAAAAACAACAAAAATTTATTCTTCCACACTCATGGATGCTAAAAATCCGAAATCCAGAAAAGACGCATTACTTACAAATGCTCTGGGGGAGAATCCATCCTTTGCTCCATCTTGTAGTGGTTGTAGACATTCCTTGACTTGTGGCCACGTATCACCCTAATCTCTGCATGGTTAAATCTCGGCTTCCTCTCCTGTTTGTCTCCTGAGTGTATCTCTTATAAGGACCCTTTTCATTAAGTTCAGGGCCCATCAAGCTGGTCCAAGATGCTTTCCTCATCTCAAGATCTTTAACTTAACTACATCTGTAAAGAATATCCCTGTTCTCAACTAAGATAACAGTTCCTAGGATTGGGATGTAGCCATATCTTTTAGAAAGCAACCATTCAACTCCCTACTATGTCCATTTTACAGAAGAAGATGTGAAGCATCTGCCTAACATTTATTAGACTGTGAACAACCATCACACATCATACTATGTGACTTACACACACTGTTTTATCTATTTAATGTTCATAATATCCCAGAAAGTAGGTACAATTATTATAGACATTTTAGAGCAAAGAAACCAAGATTGAAAATTTGCTTAATCTCTCTCCCTCTCTCTCTCTCTCTCTCTCTCTCTCTCTCTCTCTCTCTCTCTCTCTCCAGTGCTGAAGATTGAACCCAGGGCCTCACACGTGCTAGGCAAGCACTCTACTGTTGAGTCACAATCCCAACCCTTGGCTCTTGTTTAGCTAGGTGTGAGGTGCCTAAAGGAATACTCAAGTGTAAATTGGATAACATTTATGGCTTCAGATTAAGAGCAAGATCTATGCAGGAGAAAAAAAAATCATCTGGAAACCTTTATCAAGTAGAGTACTCCAAATCCAGTACTCAGTGCCAGTTCATGCCATGTTGACAATTGCATTAAAAGAAGGATTGGATTTTACAGTTAGTCTTGATGTTGGCACACAATGAATTTCATAAAAAGAGAGTACATAGAACTGTCAAATAAGCTTGCATAGGCCTAAGCCTTATTTTGTAAAATCATGGACTCAGATGTGGGTTACATTTATCATCAAAATGCCATTTATGCTTTGTCATTATATTGTGGTTGATGTGAGCCTGGTACTTCAGCTTCAACTGTAGCAGAGCAAGCAGGCCCAATGCCCAGAACATCTGGTTATGCAGTTTAGCAGACCTTCAGAAAGTAGATAATCTGAAAAAGCACAGCTTAATACCCTTCCTGTGACTAGAAGTGAGAGTTTTTTTTTTCCACTACCAATTTTGACATCTAATAAAATAGGAACTTCCAAACAGCAGAGAAAAGAAAAGCCTTCTAAATTTACTAGCTCACTCTTGACAGTTGTAATTATCAGACTATGCCAAATAAACATTCAGTGCAAACAAAACCAAGTGACTGACGACACATCATGCAGTTTACAAGTTCCTACTCTTCTCTCCTGCCACCCATTGGATGAGAACACAGCCTCAGAGAAATTCTTGCTGGGTTTTGTACATGTGTGTGTTTTGAGAAGTACTGTGTTTATGGAAGGTCAATAATCACTTCAGAACCTTCTTACATTCTAATATATATTTATTTGCCTTTACTGTGGGAAGAGGATGCGGGTTGGGTAGAAGAACAGAATGGGTAGACTGCTTTGTAAGGTCAATCAAAGAGATGGGAGGACTGTGTTGAGGACTGGGCAAAAGGAGAATCTACCTGAGAAATGCATTTGCTAAGCCAGCCCTGAGTATGGGCCCAACTAAGATCTAAACAAAGTCTAAGCTGCCCAGTGGGGAGTCAGAAAGACTAGAGGCAGAACAAGGTAGATGCAAAAGGGGTGAGGTGGGGGAGCGCACAAAGCCAAGAATTTGGATCCTAGGATAGAAGCTTGAGCATCAACAAGTTAGGATCAATGACAATTTTACTGTGGTTAGACCCTGAGGATGATGTAGAATGCAGCTGTCACTCATGGTTTGCTATCAGGAAGTATGGTGCTTATATGAGCCATGGAGGATTTGTTAGTAAATGTGATCCACTAATTTGTGAGAACTACTGCTATAGCTATGATCTTTTATAATGTATATTTTAGCATGCATAGATTATGTACTATTTTTTTTCATTTCATTTTGTTTTATTTTAATCTTAGACCCTTTGTTGTAGCTTTTTCCTTTATTTACAATGTCCTTAATCCCTGGGCATCCCATAAATGACTGCCGGTCCTTCAATGCCAACCAGATCTTACTGTAAATATCATTTCTGCTAAGAAGTTTTCCCTAACAACACAATATAGAGAAATCGATTATTTTATATCTTCCCCATAATATTTCTTTAACTTTCAGCTTGGGACCCACAACCAGCTGACATTTCCTACCTACCTTTGTCCCTCTTTTGATTCCTTCCTTTTGTCCTCTTGCACTTCTACAGTGTAAATTCCAAGAGAGCATAAACCACAGCTGTCCCATTAACTATGGTAGTGTCAGAAAATAGAAGAGCATATCGTTCTTAATATTACTCAATGAATGTTTTAATTAAGGCATAAGTTGGTGGAACTTTGCTGGACTAAATAATGTTTGTTAAATTTGCTTGTTTTGCCTTACTGTTTGTGCATTATTATTTGCATACTATTAAAGACCCTTCAAAGGGTCCTACTGCCCCATCCTAAAAGAAGCAATGGGAGAATGTTAATATCATGATCACCACTTGTCCAGTTGTCTCTTAAAGGAACCTATAATTTGTGCCATAAGACATATAAACATTAGTCATTCATTTCTTTGTAGTAAAAGACTATGAAAAGTTGCTTGACTCTTCCTTTTTATTGTACCACTCCTCTAGCTTTATGTGTCTCTAAGGTATTTATAAGGAGGGGTAAGTGGACAATTGGACTATAGTCTTATAGAATCATATCCTTTATCTTTATCTGACAATTAAGTCATGAATATGTAGAATAATGAGAGAATTGCTAGATTCTCACACAAAAGGGATTTTACTCTGAATAGTAACAAGAAGAACCCCCAAACTCCCAAAGAGAAGTATTATGATCATTTAAAGAGTCAAAATCTAAGGTTGAAATAGTCAAGTCTTTTACAGCCTCTGTTTTTCCCAGCTGATAGACTCTCAGCCCTGGGTATTTGTTAAAATCACCTGGGGACACATTTAAATACTATACTCAGAGGTGGTTGTGCCATGGTCTGGGTAGAAGGTGGACATTTATAGACAACCTTTTGTTCCAAATGCTGATAAATTTTATAAATGGTTAAAAAAAAGTGCTAAAAAATAATAATTAGAGTATGACTTACAATGCACAGAGATTGAAAATATTGTTGTCACAGTAGATTTAATGAGCTAGAAAAATAATGATAGCATACTGTATGATGAAAAGCTTAGGTTTACACAAAAGAAGAGAAAGCAGATGGTCCTGCCCCAAATATACATATTATTTTTAGTTTTGATACAAGATTCTCTTTTTTCATTCAAAAATAAATTTCGTTGAATCTGACTTTGTTAGGGTCTGTAAACAAGTCAAGATGGCGCCTGGCATTTTGCCAGAGGGAGTGGTTTGTGAAGTAACACCAGCGAGCCATTAAGTGTGGAGATTCCTTATTGGTTGACTGCTGTATCTAGTTTATGTTAATTAAGATAAGCTGTGTGTAATGTATATATACCCCTCCTGTCCTACAATAAACGGCTCCCACTCCTGCTGTATCAATGTACACAAGTTGTTCATCACCCCCCGATTATTTTGCTGCAGCCGGACTGCGGCATGACTTTGCTATGACTCCTGATTGACTTTTATGGGGAGTGTGTGAGCCTTTCTATAAAAAGAAAGTGTCAGCCCCATGCCGGTTATTTAGGATTCCTCCTAGAGAATGCAGAATTAAGAGGTGGCTTACCTAGCCCTGCCTCCACGAGGTGAAGATGTAGAACTCAGACCTGCTGAGTGGAGGTGGGCAGGGGGCATCTTGGTCTATGCTTCACAAAAGTGTTAAAATTCGAAAGTTGAAAATACTACTAGAATTAGAGCAGGTGATAATCTAGCACCTTGGGCAACTTGATCAAAAAAAGGAACAAGACCTGGCCAAATTTTGCAAATATACTTGAAGGAACTTTTCTGCATATTTAAGAGGGTGAAGGGAGAAAAATGCCTTACAAGATATTATTTATCCTTTGTTGGACCTGAATGACTATAAGACAGGAAGAATCCTACTATTGCCTGCTAAGGCCTATCATATGAAAGTTCGGTGGTCATCTGCTCTGCCTGACTCTGTTTTAAAGGCGAAGCATTTCAGGACCAAGAGTCTGACAATCAACCTTAGTCTAATGCGGTTGCTGCTGAATCTGCTTCCAGCAGCAAGTCCAATGGACCAAGTGAAAACTCTGGAAGGGGGGGAATCTGACAACACTGTCAAGGGCTTATTTATCTGTTTTGATGTATCTTTGTTGAAGAGACCTGAAGTGCAAAGCTGATGTGTGCCAGGTTTTGTGATGCCCGGGCTGAGTCAAATACAGACGATCTGGCTTGGCTTGGCATAGCTTAGTAATGTCCTAAGATCTTTAGGAATCCAGAAATAAAACTAATCGACTCTAAAGTGCACAGAGCAGATGAGGTTCAACTTTAATTATCTCAGTTAGCATTTAGTCAGGACTCAGGATTTTAGTGTCATAGTCCTGTAAAAATTGAGGGAAAGAAAGTGTGTGCAAAGAATGAACTTGGAGGGTAAGAGTTTAAATCTTTCATTAAAAAAAAAAGATAGTGCTGGGCCTTGAAACTATAGGTTGAAGAGTTTAGACCTCAGAAAGGTGAAGAAATAACTAACAGGTTTTCTTTCTTCTGCATTTTCCTTGGAAGACTTCAGTAACAAGCCAGCTACTTTATTTTATTTTACTTTTTTTTTAACTTGTCAAAGCTTAGAAAGGCTGAAGCTGCCATTGCAAATTCATTTTCTCAAGAAGTAATGTCATTCATAACACCACTGTTTATTAGGAAAGGAACCAGGAAGTGACATGGTAATTTTAACCTTCTGAGTTATAGTTAAAAGAAAGACAAAGTGGCTGAAACCTTAATGCAATATGGAAAAGTGAGCAAATGGGTAAGAAAAGAAACTTTTATTTCCACTTTTGAATAGGTAATAAGAACAATTGGAAGGAAGGGAGCATAAGATTATACAGTAGGTGGCAGTTTCCTTTGAAGTAATGATATATTAAGGTGTAAAATTGGATGTAGCATGGAAAAGTTTGCTGATTCTCAGATACTTGACTGGTTATGGCAAACAGGCTGGTATAAAGTGGCTGAATAAAAAGATGTCATTATTTTCTCGCATCAAATTAAAGAGGGTTGTGAAAGTACACTTTTTTCTTTTTATGTCTGTGACACAAATAATGGTATGCTTTGCCTACTGCTACACTGAATCACCTTGATAGCACATGCTGATAAACATCAGTGCATTATGGATTTAAAGAGACATTATCTAATTTTCCTTTGGCTAGCAGATGGTAAGCAGCAGACTGGTAGTCTCCTGGTATTCATAGGAGGGACCAAACTAGATCAAATGTTACTTTACCCTCTACAAATACCTCTGCAAAAACATGGGTCTGTCAGCTTCTCTGAAGATAGTGAACATTTTGGAACTGTGGAAGTTGCATCTTATTACAATATGAAAATTTAGCAATTGCCTCATTATTTATTTATCTCAAAAATAATTAATTTTGGGTGTTGAGATTTAACATGCACCATTATAAAATAAAATATATTTTTATAAAGCAGATACCAATTGTTATTGTGAACATGATTTGATTTTTTTCAAACAATTCTTTTAGGATAATGCATGTAACTTTTTTGTGTTTTAGAATCAATATTACCCAAAATGAGGTGAAGAATATAAGAGAATCCATTGGAAAGCTCAGGAAAATTCAGAGAATTGAGGCAATGAGTGGGGATTTTTGTTGTGAATTATCCAAATAATCAGTTCAATTTTTTAATTCATTTTGGATGCACAGATAAAAACATTCACAATACATAGAACCTTTTAGTGCATAAAAATTTTAATGTATCTTTTTTTATGACAGTTTTGCAATATACAGATTTATAAGAGAAAAGAGTTTGAAAGGAAGACAGTCAGTCTTACCCTGGCAGAGTGTCAGCCTGTCACACTATTTTACCTATCAAAAAAACAAGAATATGACTTAGATACCTCATAATTCATTTTAAAAACTTGAAACAGGAGCAAAAAAAATCTTACTTCCCCACAGTAAGACATAAGAATGTCACCGTGGACCTAAGAGAAAGACAGTCGCAAGTTTGTTTGCTAGTAGACTCCTAGGGAGCTGAACACAAAAATCCAATAAATAATTAGCTCTCCTGTGACAGGCTTCTGAATTACTGTGATACATTAATTGGACAAAATTAGCATGAATTAAGGCAAATAAGTATAACATGTAATTTATTACTTACTAAGCATGGTGCTGCAGTGGAAGCTTCGGATTTCCCTTAAGATTGCTTTAACAGCTATAATGCATTCCTTAATTTACTCTGTGGAAAATCAATTTTTTCAGAGTTCATTAAGCACCAATATGTTACAATGCAACTCTCTAGAGCATACAGCCTCAATACATTATGCAAATCCAGGCCAGTGTGGTACCAATATGTAAATAGCAGTAATATTATTGTCAATTTCCTATTGATAAGTCTGACCAGAACAATAATGCCTAAAACTTCTTGAATCTGTTGATTTACTTTATATGTGTTGCGGCTGTTGCATGCTGTTGTTTGCCAATACATTTTGCAAGATATAACAAAGCTTTGGTCGATGACTAGGAATAACATCATTTCTGTTTAATTCCATGTCTTCTTATCTGTGCTAACCAATCAATCAACAAGTGTTTATTAAGTATACTCAATAAACTTAACAAATGTCCTTGCTAAACACTTGGCTTAAAGAAGTCACTTCTCAACTTTAATTGATACTGGGCTCTATTTACCTTATTTAAGCCAGAAAAATAATTTAGGTCATCAAAGCCACAGTTTCATGGTAATACATCTTGATTCCCCATCTTACTTGGCATTATTCCTATGCAGGCCACATTAACAACAGAAAAATGTAACCCATGATTTGACGGAAAGAAATTTTTTAAAAGGAAATATGTTAAAGAAAAATATAATCCAAAACAATTTCAGTTGGCTTTAAGATTTGGTAGGAAGACTGATCATTACAAAATATTAATACTAAAAATATCTTATTTTTTAAGGATTGGTGATTAGGGCATTCTAATAAATAGCATATCTATAATCCTTTATGACATTTTAAAGAACAGAGTTTTTTAGTTCCTAGTTTTATACTGTTTATTTCTTCTCTGGATTATTTATAGCATTAAAAAAAATCACTGTTTTATTGCTCAGCGGTGGAGAGCTATTGATTGAACCGTGTCTCTTTCAGAATTGTATGCTGAAGGCTTAATCCCTGTGTGATAGAATTTGGCAGTGAGAGGTGATGGGATTTAGATGATCATGAAGGTGGGACTCTCATAAAAGGATCAGTGCTCTTAAAAGAAGTGACACCAGAGAAGTTGCTTGCTTTCTCTTCACCATGAGAGAACACAAGGAGAAGGCAGTGATCTCCAGGTCAAGAAGGGCACTCTCACCAGAACCCGACTTTGCTGGCACCCTCATCTCAGTCCTGTAGAAACCCCAGAGACTCCCTGAACTAAGAGAAATAAATGTACATTATTTGAGCCACCCAGACTGTGGTTTTATTATGGCAACTTCTCTGTCCGAGATGTAGGGTAAGACTTAAATAATATAAATGTGACCAGTTCAGTAGGTTGTATGAAATCATGTTTTTTTTTTGTTTGTTTGTATTTTTTTTTAGCATATTAGAGTATGGTTTTTTTGAGGGTTGGGAAAATAATACATATATTTAGTGAATCTTTGCAAAGGATGTAAATCTTTTGGTCTATGACTGACTCTTGTTCCCCACAAGCAGTTTTGCATTGTATTAAGAGCTAAATAATATTTAAACAAAAAGGAATTATTTAAGATCATTTAGAAATTTTCCCCTATTTAATCTATTTATTCTTCTACCCCTTCATTCCAATCAGACTGCCCCCACCCCCACCCTTTTTTCCCTTGAACTTGTTTTCTCTGCCTGGAGCTTTCTGATTCCAGAGAGAATGTTGTCACCTACAATATCTCCTCCAAGTAACCTTAATTAAATGTCACCTCAGTTGGGTCTATACTTCCTATATATGAAAAATTGAAAGTACCTCTCACTCCCATCCCCTCTTAATATATCCTACTTTTTTATCATTACAAAACCATATTTTTTCTTACTATAACATAACTATGATAATATGATAAAGTTCAATTATTACCCTTATGTATTTGTGTTTTGTTAATTTCTGCTCATAAGAATGTAAATTCTATAAATATAGGGTACTTTATTTTGTTCACTAATGTACCCCAAATGTCCAGAACAGTACATAGTGATGACATATAGAAGATGTTTGACAAACATTTTTCTCAATGGGTAAAAACATTATAAACCAAAAATCTGACTCTGCTTGTTTTTTTTATGTTTGCATATACACACACAGAAATAAAAAAAGATATTAATTAATAACAAATATGTAAAATGGGAAAAATAATATGTTACAGGGTTATTACAAGTCAACTTATACTTACCATTAGAATACAGAATATAACAAACTTTCAATAAATGACATTTTAAGTGAATATACCATCTGGTTGTCTTTGGAAGTAGGCTCTTTAAAACTTTACATATTACAACATTTATTTCATCCATACATTAATCATGATACATTAAATTTTTTTTTCTAATTAATATCCTGTTTTGGACATTTACACTGTCCCAAATTTTCACTATCATAAATATTTACATCATGTGCTTCTGTTACTTTGACATGTTTGTATTTCTCCTTCTTAGTACTCAACAATTTGTGTACTGCAATGAATGCCGGTACTCATATAATTTAGTCACCTTTTATACTTGGAGGTTGGCAGTGTGCTTGTCACATAATACTATACATGGCATGAAAGACCCACCAATGACTTCGAAATGAGTTAGAAACAATGAAGCAAAAATGAAGGAAAACTATCAAGAAATCAGGAAAATGGAGAAATTTGCTTAAAGATTCTTGAATTGTTTTATGGAATGACAATATGATCAATGCTCATATCTATCTATATATTTATATATAGATTTTTGAGACTGTGTATGCACACATATGTGTGAAGCTCCTTGATTTTGGCCAGACTGCATTCCATTGAATTTGTCTGTAATAAAAAGACTCAAACTCAGTATAATTGATTAGGTTGTTAGCAGTATTTTCTATATATTAAAGCATAAACAACATAGACTGCAAAATATATAGATGGCGATTAGCTATTTAATTTTACAGAAATTTATCATCATGGTAGGTACCCAAAATAAAAATAATCAAGTTTTTCTGGAGAAAATAACCTGGGCATTTTCATATCCTTTGTGATAAATAAATTCTCTTATCAATTTTGGTATATGAGGATGTATAAGGGCTGAGTAAAATATACTGTTCATCTTCTTTTTTTTTTTTAATTTTTTATTGTGGGTTGTTCAAAACATTACAAATTTCTTGACATATCATATTCCACACTTTGACTCAAGTGGGTTATGAACTCCCACCTTCACCCCATACACAGATTGCAGAATCACATCAGTTACACATCCATTGATTTACATATTGCCATACTAGTGTCTGTTGTGCTCCGCTGCCTTTCCCATCCTCTAATGGAAAAATAAGGTTGACTGATTCAATATTGTTGCATTTCTTAGCTGGATGACGTTTGTGAGTGTGTGCTCCAATTTTATTTAGGAATAAAGTGAGTTTTGGGGACAAGTAAAATTTTAATTATTTAGCATTTATGTAGTTTTAATTTTTATTGGTTGTTTAAAGGGAAAAATGGGAATTGCATGTAGAGTTAAATTGATAAGGATTAGAAAGAAAAAGGTGAACTCACTGCTGTGGTTTGGATATGATTTGAGTATGCTCTCCTAAGAGTTCATATGTTGGAAGCCTGGTACCCAATGTGGTGATGTTAAAAGATGGGGATCTTTAAGAGATGAGACCTAGTAAAAGGTCCTTGGATAATTGAGGTTCCTACCTACTTATATAATTGATACAGTTCTTATGGGACTCTGGCTGATTTATAAGAGAGAAAGAGTTGCTATAAAAACCTGACCCTGACCCCAGAATCAGTATTCTGGTTTTCTCTACTACCATTTGATCTACCTTCTCAGACATGTTCCTGCATCATGTCCTTCGTCATGAAGTCCTCACCAGAACCAGGGCCATGCTGTTTGAACTTTCAGCCTTCAAAATTATAATGAACCTCTCTTCTTTACAAATAATAGATATTTTGCTACTGTAGTAGAAAAGAGACTGCACTCGAAATTCAAAATAAAACTAAAAATGGGGAAAACATCCAACAGACTGCTGAAGTAAAAGTTTCTTTTTTAAAAAGATGCTGATAAATTTCATATTATTTAATCCTGTGGAGAATCAGTAAGATTATTATCTCCAGGAATAGGAGACATTATGTTTTTATCACTGAATTCTCAGTACTTAAAGCAGAATGAAAGAGGGGTCCATCAGGAAATTGGCTAGAGAACTGATCTTTAAGATGTGCCAAAACAATATTAGGGCACAAAAAATATCTCTGGAAACATAACAGCATGGTGAAAATGGTATTTCCACATTTCTTCTCATAGATAATTTTCTATGGGGAAGATAAATAAATTTGTTATATGCTGGAGGACATAATCAAATATGGTAACCTCTTATAGGCAGTTGGTTTAGTTTTCTGTGGGACTTTGATTTTATTGAATGGGGTGTATATCTATGAAAGCAGGCTGGACTAGGAGGAGACAATGAGCTACATATTTGTGAATGATCCAGAGCAATGGACAATTTCTCTCTTTTCCTTGTGAAATTCTCAATCTCTACTCCAAATATATGGCAAAAAAATTATTTAGAGTATACTTTTTAAAAGATATCCCTGTGATCATAAATCAATTCAGAATCCAACTGTTTTCACTATTCTTTTGTCCCTACAACACATGAACATTGTTAATCCATTTTCTGATATAGTCACCACTACACTGGAATGAATGGCTAAGGAATTTTTTAAATCTATGAGAAGAAATCAAGTGTAAAGGAGGCTGGGGGAAAATACATACACTTGTGAAAAGTTTGATTTGATGACTCCATGATTGCACATGGACATAGATTATGTGGTAATATGCTGATGCTTCTACAAGGCTTTAACCACACCTAGTTAAATGTTGGCAATAAGAGTCCATAAATATTTATTTTACAAAGTAGGGTCTGCAAATGTGTTTGATAAACACATATGATGATAAGTTCAACAAAGCATGACTCAAAAAAGTATTTACAGGGTAGAACATTATATTTTATCAGGTTTCTGATTTATATGGAGTAGCTAGAAATGAATTTATATGATTAAGCAGAGCACTTACTGTCTGTAGAGAATATAAAATACCAACCCAGTGTACTACAGAAGTTTATGTGACTTTTATTACAGGTACTTTGTTTTTATCTGGTTTGATAGTTGGTTTTTAGGGTTCTTATAATATTCATTTTAAAAGTTGATACTCCCAAGTCAGATTAAAATCTAAGTACGTGGGAAATAACATACATTGTGAAAGACTGCATTGTAAATCTGAACATTTTCTAGAAATCTAACAGCTGTGAATGTCTTTTATAGTTTGTCCCTCAAGCAAAACTATCAATATGAAAGCTTTTAAAAGATGTTTAATTTCTAACATTCTCTAAGCAAAGTTTTTGTCTTTTACAATCCACAACTATGTGTTATAAAAGTGTTTTGAATAACAGGAACTTTTGGTCTGAGATTTATAACCACATCTGTTATTTGTTTATTTACAAATTGGCTAATAATGTCATATTTTTATAACACTTTTAATGTTGTAATTTCATATTATGACATTCTTTGCTTACAATAGTCATACAAATAAAAATCATTTCCTACTTAGGATTACTCCTTGTAGGTTATATTTTTGTAAACACTGACTCACGTGACTGGACTCAACTCTGAGTCTGCTTTCTACCTATACAGAGGACATATCAGAATACCCAATGTTTATTGAGCACATATGACTGAACTACTCATGGTTTATTCAGTTTAATTCTCCCAATGACCCCTAACATGGAAACCTTTTTCATTTTTTCTTTGTGGGTTGGGAGATTGAGGCTTAAAGAGATTTAAGTAATTTGTCCAAGGTTACACAGCTTGTAAATGACAGTGCTAGTAATGGAAACCTGGCCTACTTGATCTCAAGCCCTGATTTTAATCACAATACCAGACTGCACCTCTCTAAGTTATAGTGGCTAAAGACACAGTTTCCATAGCATAATACTTTGCTGTCAACTCTCCTGTTTACCTGTGATCTAAATTGTGGGCTTTATGGAGCCACACAGGGAGCTAAATATTAAGTTCTTTTCTTATAGTCATTACCTGCCTTTGCAAAAAAGACTCACAATTGTTTATCATTATCTCTATTCTAATACTACCCAATCAAATGGAAAACAAAAGTCCCACAAATAAAATGTTGGCTATTATGGTTTGAATATGAAGTGTCTCCTGAAAGCTCATGTACAAAACCATGAAAGAATGTAAAGTGAATGTAATGTTTTCCTTCTCTAAGTTGTTCTTGTGAGGTATATTGGTCATACCCATGTAAAGTTGCCTGAAACATTTATCAAAACACTTCCCAATTTCTCAGCATTAATATTACTGGTCCCCATTCCCCATCCCCAGGTTTGTTTTGGTTCAAAATGAGAGAAGTCAGATTCAGAAGCATCTTCCCATTATGAGAGAGAGGGGGTGGGGGGGGATGGAGAATTCTAGAGAAAACTAAACAGAGTTGCCCATGGAATCATGGCATGAGGAAGGCATTTAAAGATAGTTAGAAAAAGTCATGAAGATTAAGCTATCAAGTCTGATTGGGAAATACGAAAGATATTAAGACTGAAGAAATGCTGCAGGTTGTGAACTTGGGAAGGGATTTAAATCTAAGGTGGTAGATGACACCTATGAATGCATGACAGAAGAGAAACCTTGAGTTTAGACTACTTAGAATTTTATAACAGACAGCATGCAGGACAACTTTTTCTCTGGAGTGAGACATTATATTATTGGACAATAAGTATGCTTACCTTCTTAGAAGACAATAAACATGCCTGCAAAGATGTACCTCTCTATGTTCCAAGGCTGTTTGCTAAATAAATTTCCTTTCAAGGATAATCCAGAACAAAGGCAACACAAGAGCCTTGCCTTTGCTCCCAGACTGGGCAGATACTTGAAGGACTTATAGATTTGTGTTCCACTTACATGCAATTCTTATTTCTATACTGTCTGTGCATCTGGCAGATTTTCCCATGAGCTCCACTGGAAGCTCCACTATTGCTAAACTCAGAGACAATTTCTGTATCACTTTTTCTAATTGGATAGCTTTGATCCTAAGGATAATTGCCAACAACAACAACTACTTAGGTAGTACCCTCTTGGAAGTACTCTTGAGTAGCCCAATTTTGAGGTACCTTAATTTGGCAGAAACTCCCTCAGTTATCTGAGGTTTTCTTGATCCAGGTGTTATATTTCTTTACACACCTGAAAGTTTTAATGAATACTCAAAGGTATGTATCACTCTTTTCAGAAGGGAAGTAAGTTAATGCCTGGATTTCACACAAGAAGTACACTCCTGGGGTGGTACAGTTCTCTGGAGAGAATGCTATTCATAATTTTTAGGCCGCCTATGTGAGATCTACATCAGTTGGAAGGCACAGGTTGACAGAGCCTCTAGGCTAGGAGGTCATCGTTTTTCCCAACTTAGGTCAAATGGTCGGTGACTAGTCCTTGCACTTGGAGGGAAAACCTGAGGAAATCTTTCCAATTTGTTCTGTTTCTCCTTGCTACCACCCTCATCCCATTCATCTGCTCCGGGAAGCGATTAAACCTAGGTTATGCTAATGAGGGTGGTGCAAGGTGATTTGTGTGTGAGGAACAGGAGCTGGTACCTTTGTATCCTTGACAATAGATATATATGTAAGGTTAAGGGGAATGGTGTACAATTCATGGCAAGAGCAATCTTCTGGGTAATGGGTGACCTAGGTAGTCAGTTAAATATGACTCTTGAAACACTTTGGGAAACTTGCACTAAGGTGTTTTCATTCAAGAGGAAGACTCCAGGGTAGCTCTGACAAACAACAGGTCTTAACATCCCTAATCTCCCCCTAAGTTTCTCATCCATCCTCATCTCCTTGATTCTGTAAGTGCCAAAGTCATTACTTTCTCCCCACTGTCACAAAATCAGCATTTCCAATTCCCATAGCTGTCATATCATTTGTTTCCCAGTCATCTCCTATTTGCATCTAGATCATCCTGTGGAATTATTAAATATAATACAACGCACAAATACTACAAAATATTATAAAACTCGAGAGACACATTATCTTGCCCTCTTATGCTTAGGTGGGCTACCAGAAGCTACCTGGCTAGCAGTATGCATATGCAAATATTAATTTATCCTTATAATCTAGGAACATAAATCCAATAAGAGAATCCAGGTTGTTGACTGCAATGAAGTTTGAGCTCCCTAGACCCCCTTTTAATGAGGCTACTGCACAATGAGTATAGAAAGGAGGCCTGTCTGAGGTTAATGTTAAAGAAAGATGCATCATGTCTAGGAAAAGTCTGGGAAGAATGCCAATTTTTTTGTTTTCAAAATAGATCTATATAGCCCCCAGCTTTTTTGACCTGCTCATTACCCAAGAAGGAGGTAAAAGGGAAGAAGCCCTTTCTGGAGACAACCCCCTTCAGAGAGAGACCACATAGCCTTGCTAACATCTTGGATCAGTAGCAGAAAAGAGAAGTAAAGATAGAAATGATTTTGATTTGATTCCTTAGAAGGCGTTTCTCTCCTCTTTTTTTCCTTGTGCCGGGTGGAGGCGGGGCATTTCCAATGTGCAGTCATATCAGATTCCTGTGGACGCATGGAAAAATCTTTGACTTATATCTGAAATATAAACTCACTGTTAAGTGGTTTTTCCAATAAAAGGTGGAACATTCACATAATGTAAATTATTTGAAAAACCAAAAACATAACACAGGTCATTTCAAGGGACAGCCAGAGACAGCTGACCCAACAAGCACATGAGTGCTGTAACCTGAAAAAGTGTCAATAACAGCATGGATCCACCCAAAATCCCAAGGGGTGGTCAAAAGTCTGATATTGTTGTCAAGCTGGGAGTGAGAGGGAGCCATGCTTCTGGCAATGTGTCCTTCACTGTGAGACAGACAGGTCAACTTTTGGTGGGAGTCATAACTCCGGCATGAAGTTGGGTTATCTCTGACTGAGACATGGAGTACTTTACTTCGTGCCTGGCTTATAACCATGGGTGTGCTTCCATTAAGATGATGGTCCAGGCAGCACATGGAGATCTGAGTGGTTCAGACTCTGTCAGATGCTTGATGCCACTCAGATCTCTCAGAGAACTGGCACTTACTCTAGGTTTCCACACAAGTGACCCAGACAGTTTGATCAAAAGCCTCTATCCGTTTCCACAGTTCACAACTTCAAACAGAAGTGTCCCCAATGCAGCAGTATTCAGAAGTGGGGACTTTGGAAGGTGATTGGATCATGAAGAATCTGACCTCATGAATGGATTTTCTATATATGGAGTCATAGCTCAATGGGTTTGGAAGAGGGGTTTTGCTATCAAGGCAAGCTCTTTCTCTCTTTGCTGCCTGGCCATTATGAAGCAAATAGCTCTTCTCTGCCACATCCTCACCACTGTGATGTTCTGCTTCACTAGATGGCCATAGTGATGGGGCCAAGAAACCATGGGCTGAAGCCTCTGAAACTGGGAGCCAAAATAAATCTTTTCTCTTTATGAGTTCATTATCTCAGGTATTTTGTCACAGCCACAAAAAGCTGACTAATATAGTAACAGAACTTGACCAACATCAATATTGGGGATATCAGACTACTAGCTATGGTCAAATTACATAACGTTTTTCTGCCTTAGTGTTTCTCTATGTAGACAGTAAATAATTTCTATCTCAGAAGACCATTACAAAGAAATTAAATATGCAAGTACTTATATGCCAAACAAACTATACAGAAAATGATTGAACTGGTATGGGTATCCAGCATAAACAAGTAATAATGAACATTTTAACAGTAGGCACCAATAACTTTTCTATAGCACTTTATTTTTATTGTATATTTTCTTATTTGTTCTTAAATAACACAACTGTGAAATATTTATTACAAGTAATATTCCTTTATCTCATTTAACAGTGAGGAAATAAGTTCTTCAGAGACATAATGTCCTATCTATTTTAATAACACTTCTTAGTAATGGAGTCAAGATATTCAGCTGCATTTTGTTTGTGTGTGTGGGGGCTGTTGTCTATACCAATTGCACCTGATGACACTGTCTTTGGGTAATTTTGTCTCAGCCCCAATAAAGCTCAATGAGTCTGTTCACTGTTACTATTTCACATTCAAGTTTCCCAGACTATTTAAACAGAAACAAATTACCAAAAATCTACCTAAGTGTGTATAAAGATTTTAACCAGTTTTTCATTCAAATTTAAAATGTACAACAAATTATTAATGACTGGTAAAATTGATAAGTATATGTTGAATTCCAGTATCACCAGATCCGATTTTTGAAATAATGCAATCATATATAGTAAGTATAAAAATGAATTTTTTCTAATGGATGTCTTCTTACTTTGTTCCGTTCCTGTCTCTGGCTTCCTCCAACCTTTGTGTTCTTGTCGTTTGTCACCTTCTAAAGTGCTCCATGCTGTCTTTCTCTCTGCTCTTAGCAGTTGTTCTTCCCAGGAACAGTTCTGTTGATTTTGCTTCGCATGTTCAGAGCCTTCCTGACTGTATCAGTAACTCAACATTTATTTAATACTATTCTTCCTGAAAATGCCCAAACACCCATGTTTCACTGTTTTCTAGGTTTTTTTTCCTACTTTAAAATGTCATTTCTGCTGTTTTCAAAGAGAATCCCATGATAGTTTCTTCTGCACACATTCAACTACTTTGGCTCTTGCATGGCCAAATGCCATTGGTACTTGCATGCTTCTAATGGCCAACACAGCCCTCTTTACTGATTCTACGGCTTGGGAAGAATTGTCATCAACCCTTCACCTAGAAAATCCTCTATTTTGAATTGGAAAGAAATGCTGCTGAACAGAACCAGGAGAAAGTCAACTCCCCTCTGGAACTTCAACTCCCCTCCCCTCAGTCAAACTATGGATTTAAAATACTTCCTGTTTTTTCACTTTGGAATACACATTGGCTAAAAAAGTCACACATCAATAATTTGGGGCAGTCGGGCATGGTCACACACACCTGTAATCCCAGTGGCTCAAGAGACTGAAATAGGAGGATCGTGAGTTCAAAACCAGCCTCAGCAACAGTGAGGCACTAAGCAACTCAGTGAGACCATGTCTCTAAATAAAATATAGAATAGAGCTGGGGATGTCAAACACTTTTTTCATGTATTTGTTGACTGGTTGTGTATCATCTTCTGAGGAGTGTCTGTTCAGTTTCTTGGCCCATTTATTTATTAGGTTTTTTGGGGTTTTTTTTGGTGTTAAGATTTTTGAGTTCTCATAGATCCTAGAGATTAGTGCTCTATCTGATGTGCGTGTGGTCAAATTTGCTCCCCAAATTTGCTCTCTATTCACCTCACTGATTGTTTCTTTTGCTGAGAAGAAGATTTTGAGTTTGAATTCATCCCATTTATTGATTCTTTATTTTAATTCTTGCACTATAGGAGTCTTTTTAAGGAAGTCAGAGCCTAATCTGACATGATGAAGATTTGGGCCTACTTTTTCTTCTAATAGATGCAGTGCCTCTGGTTTAATTCCCAAGTCCTTGGTCCACTTTGAGTTGAGTTTTGTGTATAGTGAGATATAGAGGTTTAATTTCATTTTGTTGCTTATGGATTTCCAGTTTTTCCAGCACCATTTGTTGAAGAGGCTATCTTTTCTCCAATGTATGCTTTTTGTCTAATAGAAGATAATTGTATTTATGTGGGTTTGTCTCTGTGTCTTCTATTCTGTACCAGTGGTCTACAAGTCTATTTTGGTGCCAATACCTTGCTGTTTTTGTTACTTTTGCTCTGTGGTATAGTCTAAGTTCTGGTATAGTGATGCCACCTACTTCATTCTTCTTGCTAAGAATTGCTATAGCTATTCTGAGTCTCTTAGTTTTCCAGATGAATCTCATAACTACTTTTAGAATGTTCAACATTTATAGCAAGTAGGAAAATGCAAATGAAAACTATTCTACGAGTTCATCTCACTCCAGTCAGAACGGCAGCTATTAAGAATACAAACATCAATAAGTGTTGGCGAAAATGTGTGGGAAAATGCACTCTCATACATTGCTGGTGGGACTGCAAATTGGAAAGCAGTATGGAGAATCCTTAGAAAACTGGGAATGGAACCATCATTTGATTCAACTATCCCATTCCTTGGTTTATACCCAAAGGACTTAGAAACTGCATACTACACGGACACAGTCACATCAATGTTTATAGCAGCACAATTCACTATAGCTAAATTGTGGAACCAACCTAGATGCCCTTCAGTAGATGAATGGGTAAAGAAAATGTAGTGTGTATATATATACACACACAATGGAATATTACACAGGAATAAAATAGAATAAAATAATGGCATTTGCAGGTAAATGGATGGAGTTGGAGAAGATAATGCTAAGTGAATTTAGCCAATCCCCAAAAAACAAATGCTGATATAAGGAGGCTGATTCATAATGGGGTTGGGGAGGGGATCATGGGAGGATTAGATAAACTCTAGATACAGCAAAGGGGAGAGAGGGGAAGGGAGAGGACATGGGGGTAGGAACGACGGTGGAATGAGATGGACATTATTACCCTAAGTACATGTATGAAGACACAAATGGTGTGACTTTAATTTGTGTACAATCAGAGATATGAAAAATTGTGCTCTATATGTATAATATGAATTGTAATGCATTCTGCTGTCTTACATACCAAATTAGAACAAAAATTAATAATAAAAAATAGGTCTGGGGATGTGGCTCAGTGGTCAAGTACCCCTGAGTTCAATCCCTGGTACCAAAAAAAAAACTGCTTGGGGAAATGTGCTCAATTTTATGTTTAACTGTTTATCATGCATTACCTATGGTTTAAAAATAAACATAAATTCAAATGAACTTATTTTAAAAATTTTAGAGAGAACAAAATGAAAGATTTGTCATAAATGAAACATATTGTTAGGGTGGAAGGGTAGCTCTGTTTTGGAAGATGCCATAAATAACAATATTTCTTATTTACACAAGCATTTAATATGATTTTATTCAATGGTAGGGGTATATTTATGAAATATAGTGATGGGTCACGTTAGTCTTAAAAGTAGGAGAAACTGTTAACTTGAATAGATTTTTACAGTCATCCCCACATTTTTATGAGTAGGGAAAAGGAAAAATGCATACTTTGAGAAGGGAGCCTGGACCACTTGCATCTTCTCAAAGAGACTACAGTAATTAGCATCAACACAGTGGTTTTATTTTATTTGGCCTTTATAGATTTCATTTTTTACATTGAGTCTTATCTTCAAATGATTGATTGATACAGTTTAAAAAATTCAAACTCTCACACCTTAAACAAATAAAACATGAATATTACTAGTTGTTACCCAAATGAGTTTATGGTAAACCAATCTAATAAAAAATTGGCACTGAATGCATGAATTCGCATCTTTTTGAGCAAAGCATTCAGAGGACCTGGGGGAAGGGTGGGTACGTAGGAGGGAAGGGGGAAACTTCAACAGTAACAACTATAGACAACTCTCTTCCTCATCTCCACAGAGGTGGCCAAGATTTGGTCTTCAGGTTCTTCAATCATGTGGATGGGATCTCCCTGTGTGAGGGCCTACAGTGCCACTCAACTCCTTTGCCATAACCAAACTCCAAACTTACCTAAGTAGAGTCAGCTTTTCCTTTTATTTTTCTTCTAGTTCCCCCTTCCTCCCTCCCTTCCTCCCTTCCTTCCCTCCTCCTACCTCTTTTGTTTCACATCCTTATCATATCAAACACAAAATTACGTCCCATGAAAATGAATTGAGGTTTAGGACAATGATGTCACACTTCATAATATCCTTTGTAAGATATTCCTTTGCATGATATTTCCAAAGGACCTGAGATTAAGAAGAAAAGCAAGTCAAAAATTCACCTCTTTGCAGGTAGCATGGGGTGCCCTCTCGTGTCACCTGTCACATCTTCTTGTCCTGTAGTAGCACAAAAGCTCAGATCCAGAGGTTGGCCAGTTATCACAATATTGGCAGAACAACTGTCAGAGATATTAGGCAGCTCTTCTCCAGGAAATTCATTGTTCTGTAATTAATCAGTGAGGGCTACTGCCTATGGCTCTCCCTTCTTTGCCAGTTGACCCTTGATGGAACTTCACACCGGCACCCTCGGATGATTCTTCGTGTTGAGAACACTAAGATCAGGAGTGGCAAGTTTCCTTACCCCTGAGTGCACACAGTGTAAAATCTAAATTTGAATACTTTCTTGAGAAGTCTGGAAAAATCTAAATTTCGATACTTCCTTCAGAAATCTGAATCCAAAGTCCCTGTGAGTACCATGCCACTAGAGAATGGGGCTGAGCAATAGTGCCCTTTCAAACAGGACATTAGCTCATCCATTCCAAGGAGGCCAGCCCATCCTGCGTGTTCATTTTCGCATCCTGACTAGCCCCTGTGGGCATTTGTGTTTGACACAATTGAGCAAGATGAGCTCATGCCAGTGACCATATATTTAGAAAATTTCAATTGAGAAATACTATAATTAAAATGTGCACATATTCATCTATACCCCACTGATATATGTATACTTTTTTACTTTTTGTGGTGCTGGGGATGGATCCTAAAGGCCCCTTGTATGCTAGACAAGTACTGTACCCCTGAGCTATACCCTGATCCCTACACCTCACTGAATTTTTTCTTTATGAGCTTGCCAGAATGCCTGGTATGCCCCCTCCCCCAGCAACACTGCCCTGATGTCTACCTGGGCCTGGTTTTGAGCATGTTCATGTTTACTAAGTTTATGTTGCCTCATTCAATTGTTACAGCACGAAGAGATAGGTAGGGCTGGGTAGTCAATCAGATGAACAATACCTCTTTATTCAATGCCATCTTTCATTGCCTTCCAGGTGACATTCCATAAATTGGAAAGAGTATTTTGTGAATAACACAAACAAAATCCGCCTGAAAATCCTCCAATCTTACTGAAATAACTAAACTTGAGACATTATATAACAGATAATAAAACCAAGCCCGCTGAGAGCCTGTTATTTTGAGCAGTGGGAGACTCAACTATTGTTGAACTTCTCTCTCCCCTCCAGCCTGTATTCATGTTGCTTGTTTTGAGGGCTCCTGGGTGCTGCTCTGATTAGAAGTGAAGAATACAGTTGTTGGAACATTTGCTGCAGCTTGGCTCTCAAAGTTCATATATTACTGGGATATTGAAATGCCTCTGAAATACATAAAGCGTTATTGTTATGCTTAGCATGAGCCATGTAATACTTCCATTTGGAGAATTTATTTTGATGGAAATAGCTCATTAGACCAGAAAATGCCCATTTTGTTTTCATTTCAATTTTTTTTTTTAAATCTGTGCATGTTTGCATAGCAGGTACAGTTAGAAATCCAGTGTAGCAAGACTAGCTGCTTTCTTCTCTTTCAAAAACAATAACAGAAAAGGGAATTTATACATAATATACCATAATTTCCTCAAATATAAATGCATACAATTTTGCATCCTCAATTATTAATTATAGAGGAATTTACTGTAATTTATAATGCATTAGAAGATTATTTTTGAAGAGAACTTAGCCAAAGCCAATGGTAGCTCCAGTTCTCATTTATAATAATGAAATTGAAACTTGATTTTTTATTCTAATTGCATAATTGAAAAATAACATTTAACATACCCCCAAACATGATGAATTCATTAAAAAGCTTTTTATTTGTTATTTTATAATATTTAAAATAATTACTGTGTTTTGAACAAAATTTTAGCCATTATTTTCTTTGCTACTTTATAGAGTAACAAATAGAAGTGGAGTTGTTCTTGAATTATGTCACTGTATGTGTCCAAATAAACTGGAAATATATTGAATTACAGTGCTCTATGTTTTTGTTTAAGAAATTTCCATAATTGTAAACTTGCATGGTATTTTGTCTCCAGAATTAATAGTTAGAAAGTTTTTTTTTCTTTTATATTAAAGAACACCAAGATTTTCCAAGGTTGATGTAAGGAAGTTGATTCAGTTGCTGAATAGAGTAGGTACATTTTATGTGACTTTTTGAGCGTGGGGGGGATATTACTACATTTAATCCCAAATCTAACCCCAGTCCTACTTTTGTTCTGAAAGGCAGTTATGGTGTATTTCTGGCTATTCCACTTAATACAACTATGGGTGTGTGGAGTTTACCTTTATAAGCTTCAGTGTGGTTGAAACGGGGCATTCAGACAGGACTTTATTAAAGAATAACAAAATGGAAAGAGCACAAGCTAGACTGGTTGGCTTATGGGGCAGAGCATAATTTTAGCAGAATTGTTTTATGACATACAAAAACTCTTTTCTAGACCCTCATATGATTGTCCTTAAATAACAGATGACATATTCGACCACTGCCCCCTTAGAAACACCATTATGATCATCTAGAACTGTCAAAGTCAACAGGAAGATTCAGAGGAAGAGATAAACTTGCCTCTCTTTCCCTTCTTGTTCAAAGACTTACGTCTTCTTTGAGTGATTGGTTAACAGAACAATCTCTCAGGGAAGACATCATCTTCCCATAGAAGTAATCCCATTAGTTCTTTCCTATATACCTTGCTTGTCTTGGCAGAAAGAGGATGAGTTTCACCTTTGTGAAGGGAAAAGGTTTTGGCCTGAATCAAAGGCTAATTAGCAAAAGATCTTAACAAAATATTTATAGATTTATGCAACGTAGTTATCTCTGATCCGTTCTAGACCATGGAACTCTGTACTCTGTACCAACTCTCCCTTTTCTGAGTCCCTGCCCACTAATGAAGGTGCTTCCTCTACTCTCTGCCCTGTGGAAGATGGTGGTTTTGCTTTTGAGGAGGCTCCCTTCCCTTAGATAAAGATACTGTATATTAATCAGGTATCCACTGCCACTTAAGAAAGATGGAGTCCATTGACTTACAGGTCTGCAAAGGATACTATGTGTCAGTCTCTTTTTTTTTGCTAAAAATACAATATCACAGATGGTACATTATTAAAAAAAAAAAAAGGTTATTTTGGCTCATGGTTCTTGTCGATGGTCAAGGGGCCACATCTGAATCCTTCTTGCTAGCAGAATCCAAGGCAGCATAGGGCATCACATGGTGTGAGACAGGGAGTGTATAAGAGACCTAGCCACATTGTCTTTGACAACAGTCTCACCCTCAATATGACCAGCAACCCACTGATAAATTGATACATTAATCATGTTTGTGAGGAAGAGGCCTAATTACTCCTTAAATGTCCCATCTGATTCATCCTCTTAGTAGCTCAAAATAAAGGTTACATTTCAACACACATTTTGGAAGGAACAAACATATTCAAATCATGGCATCATCTATTTACTTCTTTTAAAATCGGTCTCTTGTGTTGGCTTCATACCAGGCTCAAACTGTAGTGGCACCCCCTCCTCCACAAAAAGTCTTAACTGGGCTTCTCCAGAAATCTTCACCATGGCTGATTTTAGGACTGTCAGCAAAAGAGTCTCTAAAAAAGAGTTCAATGTAGATAAACTTTCTATTTTCATGTTGCCCTGTTTTACTTGGCCACTGGCTGGAAAGAAATCAGCACTGCAGGTGCTGGACACCCCTTATTTGTTTTTCACAAACATGTATCCAGTATAGTAGTTTATAGAAATGTGTAAACAAGGCCTCTGGCCTTGAGCTGGAGCTTCACAGAGATGTCTACATTTCTAAGATAAGAGAAGTTAACAATTGGGCTCCATGTTAACAGCTGACAGTGGGAGGAAAGAAAGGGGAAAAGAAGCTCTCCCCTTCTCAGGGGTTGTCCTTCAAGGGTTAACTTGCCCAGAACAGTGAAAGAAAAAAACTGCTCTTATGTGAACTTCTACAGACTGTGAACTTCTGAGCCCCTCCCCTTATTTGCTGGGTATAAAATTCTGAAACTACCTGAACTCAGGGTTCAGGGGATTGACTGAGCAAAAGCTGTGCCCTCTGAACCTGGCTGCAGGCAAATAAAACTGTTTCCTGCTATCTTTGGTGCCTTTCCTCATCTGTCCCTACAAAAAAACTTTGGAGCAATCACTGTTGAGGGTTAGTCCCAAAGATGCTGGAGAGGGCCTTAGGACCAGAAGGGGGGTGGGGGAGGGCTCGGATAAGAAATGCTAAGCTGACAACAAAACAAAATAAACAGCTGTCATGTTTATGACTATTCATTCTATAGGCTGTGCATACAACCTGTTACATCTTTCTTGGTAGTGAGGGTTGAAGTCTGTCTCGTTTGGAGTTTACCTAGGGGCAAACACACTTTTCATGAATATATTCTCACATCAAGAATGTGTACTCCTCCTTATAACAAGGCAACATTACTTTGGCACCATTTCATTTGAAATGTTATCTCTGGTATCATCTTATTGAAAATCTACTTGTTCCATTCTTGACCATAGTCATTTCAAAGAACCTCCACCTGAGCTAAATATGTCTTCTCTGTAGAAAAATGAATGGATGTTTCTTCCATTTTTTTTTCCTTTTCTGAACCTTGGGTTTCTCTCTTGATGGTGATAGTGGTAAACGTATTTTTCAGTTCGCCTTGTTACAGTTACAAATGAGTAATTGGATCTGTGCACTTTTTTTGAGAAAATAAAGGAAATGTGATACCAAGATGTGTGTATTTCAGAAGAGTTTATAGGATGTTACCACAGTGAGTGAGATAAGATATCTCTTCAGAAAGCAAAACCAGAACTCCTTAGAGTAGAATCTAAATATTTGTTTACCCAAAGATTGAGTTTTCTCCCTCACTTTCCCCCAACTTCAACCCTTTAAACTCAGAAATTGATTAGTTATCTAAAATTGCTAGTTTGATAACAGAATAGATGCAAAAATCATGAATGAAAATGGACATAAACTGACTATTTGTGTTGGAGAGATATAGGTATCATTTATTTTGATCATTGAATAATTGTTATATGTAGTAATGTGATTCATTTGATGTTGGGAGGGACATTGAGGGATTAGGTGGCCTACATAAGAGAATAATCATACTATGACCTGAGTCACTGAAGGTGTGGAGCTGATGCTACTTTGTCTGGAGGCATAGGACCCCAGGGAGGGCTTTTTTAAAAATTTTTTATTGTGGGTTGTTCAAAACATTACAAATTTCTTGACATATCATATTTGACACTTTGATTCAAGTGGGTTATGGGCTTTTATACAGATAATCTGGGGAAAGGGATCTCCAAGAACACTCTCCCATTAAGGTCCAGCATTTAAACATACAAGAGGGAAACTTCCCCTTAAAATGTGTTACTGATAATGTAACAGATATACTTCTTGCTTCTTTTGTGACAGCACTAGGGAGCTGTCAATATTGACATGTATTATTTTAATCTATCTTACCTTTTTGTGGCCACTGATTATTTCTTTTGTAAGAATAAATGTCCACTAATTCTAAACACTAGTTTGGAAGAGAAATAGACTAATGTATATAGAAGAACTTACAGAAAGCCAATTAACTGACAACTCTTTTGCTGAAAGCCAGTTTGCCAAATGACTAATTTACCTAAAGCTAATTTGCTAACAAAACAAAACAAAGTCAATTTGCTGAATTCAGATTATTGAGGATTAAAAAAAAAAAATTGGTTCTACCATTGTTCCCAGTGCCACTACCCTTTGTCTTTGTCCCTGTTAGGGCATTTGCCTCTTGTGGCAAAACAACATAAACTGTGTCCAGGAGTTTGGCTAACAAGCCCTATAGTTTATTTCTTCCATTTTAGAAGAAAGGAAACTGAGGCTTACAAAAATTAATTAACTTACTTATTCAATTAAGTTTCCAAACTGTTATGTACAAAGGCTTCTCTGGGTCCAAAGAATCCACTGCTGTTAACCATTTTGTTATGCAGTAATTAACTATTTGTGATGGGCTTCTTGCTGCACCATATTTAAGAAGCATCGAGGCAAAATCAGTTCTTAACAACTGAAAGCTTTCATTAGAAAAAAAAAAAGAAGGAAATAAAAAATTCAATACCAATGTATTATCTAATATTCTAGGATGAATTGGTATATTTGGGTTGATTAAATATTCTGCTTAAAACTATTACATGTGGGGCTGGTTTGTGGCTCAGTAGTAGAGGACTTGCCTGGCATGTGTAAGGCCCTGTGTTCAAACCTCAGCACCACATAAAATACGTGAATAAAAATAAACCATAGTAGCTATAATGCAGTTATTAAAAACACTATTACATGTATTAGACATTGATAGAGATACCTAAATATGATAATGTTAAAATACAGTTCTACATCCATATGGGAAAATTAAAAATTTCTTGATTTTTTTTCTTTAATTTTTAAAAATTTGTTCTTTTTAGTTATACGTAACAGTGGAATATATTTTGACATACCATGCATACATGGAGTATAATTTTCCATTCTTATGGTTGTACATAATGTGGAGTAACACTGGTTGTGTACTCATGTATGAAAATAGGAAAGCTATGTTTGATTCATTCTTCTGTCTTTCCCATTCCCCCTCTGTTCCCCCCATTCCCCCCATTCCCTCCTCTCGTGAGCCATCCTCCTCCACCCTCCCCAATCC
>NW_026000142.1:10310564-10342964 GCF_001458135.2 Marmota marmota marmota
CTATCCATTCTGGTGAACCTCCACTCCTCCCACCCCACCCCCAATCTCCACCTATATGAGTCAGCATCTGCATATCAGAGAGAATATTTGGCCTTTGGTATTTTGGGATTGGCTTATTTCATTTATTATGATAGCCTCCAGTTCCATCCATTTACTGGCAAATGTCATAATTTTATTATTATTTTTAATGGCTGAGTAACATTGCATTATGTATATATACTACATTTTCTTTATCCATTAATTTGTTGAAGGGCACCTAGTTTGGTTCCATAGTTTAGCTATTTTGAATTGAGCTGCTATAAGCATTGATGTAGCAGTGTTACTGTAGTATGCTGTTTTTAAGTCCTTTGGGTATAAACTGAGGAGTGGGACAACAGGGGCAAATGGTGGTTCCATTCCAAGTTTTCTGAGGAATCCCCATAATGTTTTCCAGAGTGGTTGCCCCAATTGCAGTCTCACCATCAATGTGTGAGTGTACCCTTTTCCCCACATTCCCTCCAACGTTTATAGTTACTTGTATTCTTAATAATTGCTATTTTCACTGAGGTGAGAAAAAGTCTCAGTGTAGTTTTAATTTGCACTTCTTAAACTACTAGGGATGTTGAACATTTTCAAATATATTTGTTACCAATCATATTTCTTCTTCTGTGAAGTGTCTGTTCAGCTCCTTAACCCATTTATTGATTGGGTTGTTTTTTGGTGTTAAGTTTTTTGATACACACACACACACACACACACACACACACACACACACATATATCCTGGAGATTAATGCTCCATCTGATGTAAAAGTAGCCAAGATTTTCTCCCTTTATGTAGGTTCTATCTTCATGTTATTATTTGTTTCCTTTGCTGTACATAGCATTTTGGTTTGATACAATCCCATTTATTGATTCTTGATTTTATTTCTTGCACTTTAGGAGTCTTTTTAAGAATTCAATTCCTAAGCCAACATAATGGAAATCGGGCCTAATTTTTCGTTTAGCAGGCACAGGATCTCTGGTTTAATTCCTAAGTCCTTGATCCACTTTGAGTTGATTTTTGTGCAGGCTGAGAGATAGGGGTCTAATTTAATTTATTTGCATATGGATTTCCGGTTTTCCCAGCATCATTTTTTGAAGAGGCTATCTTTTCTCCAGTTTATGTTCATGGCCCCATTGTCCAGTATGAGATAACTGCATTTATGTGGGTTTGTCTCTGAGTCATCTATTCATCTTCATGTCTGTTTTGGTGCCAATACCATGCCATTTTTGTTACTATAGGTCTGTAGTATAATTTAAGGTCTGGTATTGTGATGTCTCCTGCATCACTTTCCTTGCTGAGGATTGCTTTGGTATTCTTGGCCTTTATTTTTCAAATGAATTTCATAACTGCTCTTTCTGTTTCTATGAAGTACATCATTGGAAGTTCAATAGGACTTGCATTAAATCTGTATAGCACTTTTGGTGGTATGCCCATTTTGACAATATTAAATCAGCCTATCCAAGAATATCTTGAAAGATCTTTCCATCTTCTTCCATATCTTTCTTTAGTGTTCTCTAGTTTTCGTTGTCTTCCACCTAATTTGTTAGATCATTCCTCAATTTTTCATTTTCTTTGGGGCTATTGGGAAGGGAATACTTTTCCTAATTTCTCTTTTAGTTGATTCATCACTGATGTATAGGAATGCAATTAATTTATGGATGTTAATTTTATATCCTGAGTTCTTATTTTTTTAATATTTGAATTCTTATTTTCCTGTTTCTATCCCTTTAATTTCTTTCTACTGTCTAATTGCTATGACTAGAGTTTCCAGGCCTATGTTGAATAAAATGGTAAAAGAGGGCTTCCCTGTCTTGTTCCAGTTTTTAGAGGGAATGCTTTCAATTTTTCTCCATTTAGAATGCTGTTGACCTTGGGTTTGTCATATATAGATTTTACAATGTTGAGATGTTTTCCTACTACTCTTAGTTTTTCTGGCTGTTTTGAACATGAATGGATGCTGTAGTTTGTCAAATGCTTTTCTGCATCTATTGAGATAATCATGTGGTTCCTGTCTTTATGTCTATTGATGCGATTGATAAATTATATTTATTGATTTCCATTAGTTGAAACAAACTTTTTTTCCCCTGGGATGATCCTCATTTGATCATGGTGCACTAACTTCTTAATATGTTTCTTTAATGTGATTTTCCAGTAATTCATTAGAATTTTTGCATCTATGTTCATCAGGGATATTAGTTCGAAATATTTTTCCTTGATGTATCTTTAACAGGGTGATATTAGCTTCACAGAATGAGTTTGGAAGCATTCTTCTCTTTTCTATTTCATAAATAATTTGAAAAGGATTTGTGTTAGTTGTTCTTTGAAGGTCTGGTAGAACTCAGTGGAAATCTTTCTGGTCCTGGGGTTTTCTTTCTTGAGAGGCCTTTGATGGCATCTTCATTTTCATTGCTTTAAATTGATCTATTTAAATTTTCTATGTTCCTGATTCAATTCAGGCAGGTCATATGTCTCTAGAAATTGTTAAAGTCTTCAAGATTTTCTATTTTATAAAAGTATACATTTTCCAAATAGGTTCTATATTTTATCTATATTTCAGTAATATCCCCTGTGCTATTTCCTTTTACATTATAAATTTTAATAATTTGAGTTTTTCTCTTTGTTAGCTTGGTTAAGGGTTTATCAATTTTATTGCTTTTTCAAAGAGCCAACTTTTTGTTTTATCAATTTTTTAATTATTTCTTTTGTTTCAATTTCATTGATTTCAGCTCTGATTTTAATTACTTCCTGTCTTCTACTGCTTTTGGTGTTGATTTGTTTTTCTTTTCCTAGGGCTTCAGTCTCTGGATGTCTTTGCCTATAAGGTAAATCTCTTGAAGACATCATATCATCGGGTCTTGTTTTTCAATCCAATCTGCCAGTGTATGTCTTTTGATTGATGAATTAGGCCATTTACATTCAATATTACTATTGAAATATGATTTTTATTCCCTGTCATTTTGATTTATTTCTTTTTTAAAAATATTTGAATTAGTTTCTCCATTGATTAACTGTTCTTTATTGTAGAAAACCCTTTGTCGGTTTTCACTTTTAATTTTTATTTCTTCATGAAATATTTTACTGAGTATGTTTTGTAGTGGAGGCTTTCTAGTTGTGAATTCTTTTAAATTTTGTTTATCATGGAAGGTTATTATTTCATCATAAATCCTGAAGTTAAATTTTGCTGGGTATAGTATTCTTGGCTGGCATGCATTCTCTTTCAGAGCTTGGTATATATTTTTCCAAGACCTCCTAGATTTGAAGGTCTGGTTGAGAGTTCAGCTGAGATCCAGATTGGTTTTCCTCTAATGTTACCTGTTGGTTTTCTCTAGAAGACTTTAAAATTGTCTTTTTTTTCTTTATTTCAGACATTTTCATGATAATGTGATTCACTGTTGGTCTGTTGTAATTTTGTATATATTTGATCCTGTATTTAATTTTATATTTTATTCTTTAGATTTGGGAATTTTTTTTTCTTATTAGTTCATTGAAAATATTGTCTATTCCTTTCCTTTGTATCTCTAACCCTTATGTATCTTAATAAGTCTCAAATTTGGTATTTTCAGGTTATCCCATATTTCTTGCAAGTTCTGTTCATGGTTTCTTAACACTTTTTTTTCAGAGTTAACTCTATTTTCAAAATTATATATTTTGTCTTTATTGCCTTAAACTGTCATCCAGGTAATCTAGTGTGTTGGTGATGCTTTCAGTTGAATTTTTAATTTGGTTTATTGATTCCTTCATTATGAGGACTTCTGTGTTTTTTTCCCCCAGAATGTCTAACTCTTTATTGAAGTGATATTTTGTGTCCTTTATCTTCTCTTTGATTCCACTCCTTATACAGTCTTTTTCTTCACAGGTTCAGTTTAACTGTGTACATTCTAAACTCCTTCTTTGAGATTTTTTTTTCCACTGTGGTGTTGATGGATTCTGTTATTGGAGTATCTTGGTTTGTTTGTGGTGATTTGCTCTCTTGCTTTTCCATGTTGTTTGTGTATCCACCTATATAACATCATGGAACTGAGGCAGTAGAGGTTCTACCTTGTGGAATTAAAGTGTCCCTGAAGGTTTCCAGTACCTCATTGTTTAGGGGGAGACAAATAATAACAACAACCAATACAAACATTATACAGCATTAAACTAAATAGTTCCAACTATAATTTCTACAAGATTAATTATCACAATAAACAGAAATGTTATGTTCAGTTATTTTCTACAATATAAACAGCAAGTTTGTAAAAGGGTTTATAATTTTAAGTGGTGGACAGGGAGTAAGCTGAAGTGATATTTGATGTGATGATTATGAGGGAGGAGAGAAAATCAAAGTAAAAAATTAAAGGAAGAGTGAAAGAGAGAACAATAGAGATTTGTTGTTAGTGGAAGAAAAGAGAGAAAGAGAATCAAGGGAAACAGGTAAGAGAAAAATATATATACAAAGTAAAAATTTTAAAAATTAAAAATATATTTAAAAGAATACAAAACTAAAATATACTAATCAAATAACATATTAATCAAAAAACTGATTCATGTAAATTAACTGCCTTTAAAAATGCTAGAAATAAGACAAAAAGCAAATATGAGAATGTACAAATGTCAATGAACCATTAAGTTCACAATTAAACAGTGAAAAGAAAAAAAAATGAAGAAAAGAAATAAAAACCTCTATAAACAAGTAAAGAATTCTTTCTGTTGGAGTTCAAAATATTCTCAGCTTATCTTCTCAACAGTTTTAGGGGAGGCATCTGGAGCATGATGCTTTACCCTCTGGATTGCTGGAGTGTGAGAGAATTCCTGTAGGCAGAATTCCTGCAGGTGGGGTTTATGTTTAGGTGGGCTCAGGGCTCTTTGATGAATGCAGTTGGTTGGGAGATTTTAAATCAATGCATCTCTAGTGCCCAGTGATTGCTGGTCCATGCTAGAAGACTGTACCCCAGGGATCTCCTGTGGGTTCCACTCCTCCGGTGGATGAGCCAATTCTCAGTCCCCTAAATTACCTGTGGACCCCACATTTCTTGGTCTTGGATTCAGTCTCCAAACTAAATCTTTCCAGCCTCTCCCCTTCCAAATTCCCAGTTATATGCCCCTCTCCTAGCAGGTCCTGCAAACAGCCTGGTTGAAAGGGGAGAGGTATTGTTAGTGGGTTTCCATGACCAGTGGTCCCATATGTAAACATCTCTGGTCACTTAAGCACATTCTATATCATGTAGTGTGTGTTTACTGGGTCTGTATTTCAGGCCAAATTTTAGTTTGCCAGGAATCAGCTCTCTCAGTTGCAGGCCCCCTTCACCATAGCTGCAAATGATTACTTTCTTTGTCCTCTGCATGCTACTAGGAGACATGATAGCTTCTTTTCTGCACAAGGATATTGTGCAGTGTACCTTTCAGTTTATTCATGCAACGTCCTTGATCTCTAAACTCTGCATACCTGGACATGCCTCAGGCCTCCTAAAAATGTGGGTCCCTTTATTTCCCTTAACTTTGCTCCTGGAGGGACCACTCTGGCTGGTATTTCCAGCCTGGCTGCACCAACAACTGTGCCTCTGGGAATTTCTTCCTTACTTTACAAAAAAATTCAACCTCCTGTGTCTCCAATCTGCCTTGAATGTTCAGTTTTAAATTCCAGTAAAGCCCTCTCCTGTCTTTTTTTGTTCACCCACCTTGCTGAGAAGTTGCCTGTTTGCTTTCTTGTTTTTGCCCTATGTAGCAGCCAGGGAAGTGATCTCCTCTTATCTGCCATCTTGAAAATACCCCACCAAAATTTATTATTTGATTTAGGTTGATATAAAAGATCACTGAACTTGGATTCATTGTTCTGATCAACAGGAGGCTCTATTCTGAGTTTACTTGGCCTCAAGGCCCAACAAGCATTCAAAATACTAAGAGATGAAAGTTATACATTCACTTGATGAATTGTATCAGCTATCAAACAGAATTGACACTAATTTTGAAACTTCTGGCAACTTGGGGTGGAAAGAGAATCTCTCTTTGGATTAATTAAATTTCAGAGTCATCTTGCAACAGTTGAAAGTAGCAGCCATTCTTGCTCACACAGAGTTTAAGTTACCATTAGTGACCTGTAGACAACAGTGAAACTGAGACCACAGTGTGCAGATGCAGTTCTGTACTGAAGCATCTGAAAATGCAGGAAAACTCATGTCAATTTTTTTCACAGTAACTATAGTAGAAATCTACTCAATTCTCAGATTTAATGTATGCAGTCTTTGCAGGATAAGACATTTTCTGGTTTTAGCTTTTAAGGAAAAAGAAAATTTTAGAAACACTTCTGAAATTTAGATGAGAAACAGGACCATTGCACTGTATTTTGCATGACATATCTTGCACTATGTGACTCCTTTGAATGAATGAGAAAATGGAGATCCCTTGAGTAATGTGTTAAATTTGGCCAGGGGAATCTGGGTTGTATTAAGATCCCTTGTTGCCTTGACCATGAGTCTTTGTGCAGTTGTGTTTTCTCTCCTCCATGTAAAATCATAAGTGACAAAACAAAAACACTAAAAGACAATATCCTCCAAGCCAATTTTGTATGTTCATCAAACATTTTTTAATGTAATTTTGTCCTAATTGCTGGCTGCCTATTTTTCTTGTTTCTTCTTATTTATTTTAGAGTAAATAAATTGATTTTAAAGTAAATACATTGATTCAATACATTGTGCTTACCGTATTAATAAATTAATAATACAGAATAGAAGAAGAGGAAAGAAAATTCTCTTGCCAACCCATTTCCATCTTCCAGAAACAGCAGCTGTGGGACTACGCATAGTGGGTTAAAGAACTAGAGAAATTTTAACCACAGAAAATAAATGCGGGAGGTTGAGGGTGACTCAGGGAGTATCTGCTTTCTAAAACTTTATATGTACTTTTTCTTTTTTTCATTGTTTTTTTTTTTTTAATAAACCATAGCAGAATGCATTACAACTTTTTCTTTAATTAGTTATTTGTGCATTAAATATATTCAGAATAGTGGGGTTCCTTTTGACATATTCATACATGCAATAACAATTTGGCCAATTTCATTCCCCAATATGTCCACTTTTCATCCCTCTTCCTTTCCCCTGGTCCATTTTCTTCTTTAAAAGCTCTTCTTAAGTACTTTCAATCTCTCCATTCCCCCGCCCTTTGAATTTTTCTCAGTTATTGTCACTTAAAGGCCTCATCTATCTTACTTTTCTTTTCTTTTCCTTTTGCTAGGTGGGAATCCCATATGGTCCTGGTCAAGTCAAGTGAGTATATGGTTATAGTTAATTTTATGTCTTCATTAAATCAAAATCAACCTTAAATTTTGTCATTACATTAGAAAATATCATGAAGCAATGGCATCTATTCTTAAAATATCTTGAATCCTCTTCTGGATCTAGAATGACATCTCCTCTTGTCTCTTCCTCTTATAATTAAAATATTAATTTCATTTACCCTAAGCCCAATATTCAAGGGAAATTTCTTATTAAATTTTGTCATGCTTATTTTCCAAATGTAGAGTGATTTTTATGTAATATCCTGTGAATGAATTGGAACAGTGCTTTAGACTTCTTTCTTAGGCTGAAGTGTCTCTTTTTCTACCCTCATAGAGGGTAGAAAGATAAATGCAGCTTATCTCTATGTAGGTAACTGATGTGTAGGAGCTTCACTGCATTGTGGTCAACAATGCAATCAGACTCCTACATCCTGCATGCATTACTGGATGATATTGCCCGTCTCTAAATGCTTTCTGCAGATGTACTCTCTTGTATATTTAATTTCCTCGATTTCGTTTCAGCTTTCTAATGTGTGGCATGTCAGCTTACAATATAGACAATGTTGGATTATTTTAATCAATTTTAAGAAATTTTCATAGAATTATTTTATGTAATTAGCTATTAGATGTAAAAAAGCTGCTCTGTGATCAGAGATATTTTTGATAATGTGATGAAACTCTTATTTTACAGACTCTATTTATGATGGTATTTAATACTTTTTACTACCATTAACCAAAGTGTCAGAGTTATAAATTTTGGCAGGAAGCTGAGATAACAGTTCTGTCCAACCCTTAGAGTCTGCCCCTGACTCTGACCACCTCTAGCTTTCCTTTTCTTGCAGCAAATGGAGAAGAGTAGGACCACGGAATCCTGGTGTTCAGAGCTGGCTCTTCCCTTGAGATGGAAAGGACCCTATGAACTGATGGTTTACCTCTCCTCTTTGAGCTATAAAGAAGAAAATGTTGCTATTCAACCTAGTAATTACTGTATGTTATAAGATTAAATGTGAGAGTAACTTAATTATAATTTGCAATATTTAAGCCCCAGGACTTAGATATCTATTTTTTAAAGTCACTTGTTTGTCCCTGTAGGCTTCACTTGTCTCCTCTACACTGTATTTTATGTATTTATGCAGTTTAACTTGTAAAAATGATATGATATGCTAGGTCTTGTGTTGTTCCCTTTTTTATTTTTCTTAACACTGTGTTTTTAAGATCCATGTTCGTTATTTTCATTTCTAGTTCACTGTTTCTAAGCAAAGCATCATATTTTATAATGCATTCACCACATTTTACTGATGTCCCCTTAAGCAACTGTGTGTGAGCATCTCTGGGGATTGCTGGGTCATTGGTTATACCACTCTGGTTTTCACTACGTACTGGCAGATTTGTTCTCCAGAATAACTGTATTAGTTTTATTTTCACATTTTTGGCTCACTCTTGGCATTACCCAATTTCCTTCTTTTTGTGAATCTGATAGATTTTAATTTGCCTTTTTTAAATTATTGGTAAGGTTGAACATCTCTTCAAATACTTGCTAAGTTATTTGTGTCCATCTGTGAACTTCTCTTTCTGTCATTTGTTCATTTGTTTTCTCTCATATATTTATTCTTTTCCTTGTATTTTTAAAGAGTGCTTTTGAAAGTGTATTAGTATCTAATTAATTTTTGTTTTGGAGATATCTTTCACCTACCTAGACTGTCAGGTCATTAGTCATTAGTCTATAGTAACTTTGATGAAAAGACATTCTAAATTTTGGTTTAGTCTTCATCTTACTGTTTTGAAAGTCCTTCTATTTATATTTGAAAGCCCTTCCTCATTCCAATGTTACAAGGATTGTTACCTACAATTGATTTTTATTAGCTTTACATTTCCTGCACTAATTTTTCACATGGAAAATAGTTTTTATTGGACTCCAGAGACAATTGTATTCTTTCCTCCAAGTAGGTGTTCCATACACCTCTGTGACATGGTAAACCAACTTCAGCATTTGGGCAGAAAGTATATTCTTGGAACAAGCCAGTGCTTCATGTCAAAGTTGAATTTAGATTGAAAAAAAATGTAAGGGAGAAATTTTAAAATATCTGCACTTTCTCTAAAACCAGGGATGAAAAATTATGAATGCTTATAATTCTTGATCTGATTCTGTGCCAGGAGCCATGAGACAGTAGATGGTAAGTGGTACAAACAGATAGCCCCATAGCAAAGAGGTAAATAGTTGGTTTTGCTTGGATAATATAAATCACATTATGTTGTAGGAGTTCAAGTCAATTCAATGCCATGTGAATTGCATTTTTTTTATTCAAACATTTTCCATACCTTTCCAGCCAACTTCATCTCATGCCTTTCAAAGAGGAGAACTGAACATTTCAGAGTTTTTACAGCATTAAAGTTGTGGCTTCCTGGAAACTGAGCATATCTTTTTGCTCCTCATTTTGATTTTTTTATGCATTTGTTGTCCTTTTCAGTTCTTAAATTAACCTAATTTATAAACTGGGATCTATTAGTTTCCATTTATTTTCTATTGCCTGAAATTTGTGTCAAAAACTCAACGGATATGGCCTCAAAGGAAACAACCTATTTCCCAATTTTAGATGTTAAATCACTACTAAATTTCTTGGGTCTTAATTTTGTATTTTATTTATCTTTTATCCCATATCTCACCTTGGAAGTGAGGTCTGGAAAGAGTATTTAATAAGAATATTGGCCTGTGCTAGTAGTGAATAAAAGTGCACTAAATGTATGTATATACAGAAATGCTTCTAGTTGGTTTGACCATTGTCTTCCAGGGAGTTTGATTCTCTCATGCACTTGCTATTCCTGGTACAGCCAGAGCTGAGTGAGCAGAGCCAGCGAAAGGAATAGGGGTTCTGATAGGGCAACCTGCCGAGACAGCTGTGTGATCACCCCCTTAATCTACAGTCATTTTCCAGCTGTGAGGAAGAAGCGCTGTAGCAGCTGCTCAGCACAGAGTGGCTCATGTCCAGACTGGCTCAGGCAGGTGGCCTCTTTACTTGTATTCTCTCTTATTTTTTCCTTTTGTAAGCACAGATGTGTGCTCAGATGTGAGGCAGCTGTTCAAAGGACATCCTGGGATGAAAAGCAACTTTTATGCAGTCATTATGATTGATTCTTCAGATATTATTAACTTAGTAAATATTAATGGCATCACTCAAAAAAATCCTCCAATACTTATTTGGATAATTTCTCATAAGGATACTGTGAGCGAGACTCTTTTAAAGCTAAATTTTCAGAATATCTTAACTCTTCTTATTTTAAATATACATTTAAAAGTAATTTTCTTTTTGCCAGGGCTGGTCTCATAACTAACTTTTATAATTAAAGGGTATAGAAAGGTCATTCTCTTAATAAATACTTCACCAGCTTGTTATGGAACCTAAAATTTCTCCTGGGGTGGAACTTCTTTTTTTTTTTCTGGAATTCTTTCCAACCCAATTCATATATAGAGTTTGTCTTACAAGATAGTCATCTTATTCCAACCCTGCTATGGCAGAGTACCATGCTGTGAACTAAGGATGCAAATGGAAATAGAAAAGGATTCCTGTCCTTGGAGGGTTTACAGTCTGTTTAGAGAGGAAGGACATATGCATTGAAGTTCAAACAACCAGGCAAGGGAGCATCTATGTGGATCATTACGTTTACTTCTATAATTCTCTGCATCTGCCTAAATCATTCCATTTATAGAAGTTGAGTTTCCACAGGCTGAGTCCTAGGGAAGGATTTAGAAATGACTAAACACTAGAAGCTGACCCTGAAGGCAAGTTGGGCTTGGACAGAGACCAAAAAAAAAAAAAAAAAAAAAAAAAGAAATTCTAGATAAGGAACAAAGAAAGAGAGGCACTAAATGAATAATGTGCTCTGGAGTGAGTGGAATGGTCGAGTTTGCTTAAGAGGTCGCTGACAGCCAAAGGATGATATGGAAGACCAGTGCTTGTGGTGCCAGGTCAGGGGAATGGACTTCTCCTGTCATCTGTTTTAGATCTAATGCATGAAAAGCCTGATTTTTAAAATATACACATATATCAAAGAGAATCATTCTGTTTATTATCTGAACTCTGAAAGGAACTAACAAAGTCTGTGTATAGAATACAACTAGTGATCCTCCTAAACAAAACTGTGAACTCATCAGATCTGTTTTTGATTCCCTGTCATCTTCTTTTCCTAGAAATCTGATTTGTTTCTTTAACTTCTTGCTTTCTGCTTTCCTTCCTAATGGAAATGATATGAATGACTTTGGGATTAGCCCACTATCTACCCATCCACAGGGATTTTATCAGGAACCCTTTCCTCTGAGGCTAATCCTGTCACTCACATCCCTGAACCTTCCCAACCAGAAACTCTCCTCCTCCTCTCACCTGGACATGTTCCAGCATGGAGTCCTACTGGATGGACCCCTGGTTATTTTTAAAGTCTCTCCAGTCTCCTCAACCCACTTCAACTACTCTGGGTCAGTTTAGCAATATCAAGTCCACTTTGGTCTTTAACAGCCTCTTCACAGGCCAATTTATTGCTAGGCTTCTGAAGTTTAGCTTTAGTGTGTATTGCCAAATGCCCTGATCTTAAACTTTTTTTATTTTTGTGGTTACAGAGACAATCATCTAAGCTTCAGTAGTCTCCACACCTGGATCTGCCCAGGCCTTCACATTCTCTTGGTTTGTATGGGGCTATCCTCACACATATAGCCAGCAGAGGAATTTTTCATGCATGAAAAATGACAACTTGCTATTTTCTTGTTTTTAAAATTATTCAATGGCTTCTTGTTTCTTTCAGATTTAAGGAGAAAATTCCTCCATACAGCTTTTAGGTCCACTCTGACCCGACCTCTGCTTGTCTCTGTTATCACCTCTGACTACATATTTTTTTGTGTTTTTCACCATTCTCTGGTTTGCAGTGAGGTAAGCAGGGAAGGTTCTGTCTTCTTTAAACATGAGGAAAATAAGCTCAGATTGAGTAAACAACATTCCCCAACATATGGATCAAATGATTTATGTGGCTCAAATTTGGGCCAGGCTCTTCTGATTCCTTTTGAAATTTATTTTTCCATTGCAAATAACATGTGTAATTCTTTGTATAAATGTGCTCATTCTGAGACTTTGCGGGAAACAAGAAGTCTTTGTAAATAATTTCTGGGTTATATATTACTTGATAAGGTTTTCACAAGTTGATTTATGTGCAAACAAAATTAGCTGTTTCTTTAACGTGTAAAAACTAATCTTCTAAATTTTCTATGCTAGTTACCTCAGTCATCAAAATTATCATATCAAATCTTTACAGATTGGCATATTTTAGGACATATGTTTCCCAAAGAGGTACATTTATAAAGATATAGTTCCAGCAGGATGTGTCCATTTCTGTGTGAGGCCACATTAATCTCTGCATATTTAACCGTTAGCCTAAAACTTGACTAAACTTTAAACAAGTTTCTGACTATGGCTCCTGACCTCGCTCTTAGAGCATTTACTTTAAAGACACCTTGCAATTGTAAATTCTTTCTCTGCCCCTTTGAAATGTAAATCTCCCAGAAATATAATCATCAAAAAGATGGGGTCCTTATTTCCCAGTCTCTGTGAGAAGTTAGCAGCCTGGTTTCCATATGAGCCAGTTAGCAAACACAGATGGCCTAATCAGATGGACAAATATCCCCTTTAAAGTCCTCCAATACTTTCCCACCAGATTATTCCAGTGCTTAAAAATGTTCCTATTTTTTTTCCAATGGAGTTGAATTGCATCTTTCCCCCCATTTCTGTAATATTGAATAAAATCTTCTTTGTTGTTTTGTAACAAATATTTGGTACTATTTTTCTTGCATGGTGCCCTCTTATACAGATATTTATTAAAATACAGAGAAATTTATGTGGGCACAACATTGATACTGATTGTTGTTCTTTTTATTTCATTTACCTAAATGCATTTACTGTAGGATTTGCTATGTGAACACAGAAGAAAAAAATAGTATGATTCTCAGAGATCAGACACTCCTGATTCCTTTCAGGGCTTGTCAATCTGTCTGGATCCTCTCAGATTGTGACATTGCTTATCACTTTGGAAAATGCTCTTTACCTTCAGTGTAGTATGGATTATTTTCTCAGTGGCCTTTTCCTTAGTATATAAGAGCAGACAGCATTGTTTTCCTTGCTGATAGTGCCTAGAGTTATTTTATGACATGGTTTCATTTGTCTCCATGAGAGCAGGATAATATTGAGAAGGATGAATATAAGGAAAGGCCGTCAGCCCATCGAGCTCTTTTCCTTTTAATGCACCCTGGAGAACATTTAATTGCTTCTTGAATGACCCCCAAGGTCTTCCAAGAATGAGCGTGTTGTCTTCTTTGTAGAGGAGACCATCCCCATTTCATTCGAACTCATTGTGACTTAATTATAGGATACATATAATAAATTGGAGGCAATCAGTAATCCTTAATCAAACAGGGTAAATTTGTTTCACATGCAAGACACAATGGACCCTTGTGAAATAGATGGCACACTTTCATTTACTGAACGATACCCAGATTAATTAACTCACCTGATAGCTGTGGTTCCAATTTCCCAACTGCAATGCAAGTGTATCTTATGGTTGCCCTTCTTTCTTCCCTTTCTTATCATTCTATGAAACTGATCTTTAACAGACTTGCAGATTCAATGATTATAATTTCTCTCCATGTATATTATCTTTTCATTACATAAATAAAGTATGTATCTAAGAACAGCAAATGACATTTTTTTTAATTGTATGTTATATATGTACACACACATGCTAACACACATTCAGTGGAGAAGATACCAGGATTCCTTTTGACATGGCACTTCTTTAGTTACAGGTCTATTATGGGTCTGAGTTCACTGGGTCTATTTCACAAATTTTATAATAATTTCTTCAAGCCTCCAGCAGTGCCTAATCACTTTCTAGAGCAGAGATTTTAGCTGTTTGGTTTCTGCTGGCTGTTTTCCCTGAAAATTACTGTAAGAGATTTAATTGATTTATATTTCATTTATCTTGCAAAAAGTTGAGGTTTTTATTAAATTTAAGTGTCTGTTTAGTGCCTCTCATTGTGTATCCTGATTACTTTTGGTGACTCAGTGTAACATTTAATAACTATTAGTTTTCTTTTGAAGAGTTCTTAACCAGGAAACAAGAGTTCTTACAGCTACATAGATAATTAACTTGAAGCTTGTCTGTCTCCTGAGAGACATCAAATATGTAAATGAGGAACTTAAGCCTTAACAAGACATGGAAAGGAAATCACTAAAAGTTTTATCACATGAAAGCTAAAATCCGCAGTTAAAAAAATATCAATATGCTTTGAAGAACTAATACATGCCTCTTTCTTCGGATTTGTGAAATTTATGGGCTTTAAATTCTCTTTCAAAGCTGCAGGAGCTAGCCAGATCTGTTAACAAAAAACCTAAAGTAGTTAAAAAAGAAGAAAAAAAAAGTAAAGGAAAAAACAAGGGCAGGAACCACATTTAAATACTCTGCAATGCCTACCGTATTATTGGAGCTCAACAAATATTTAATCAATTTTTTCTTTTCTATTTTACAAATTTTTCTATTCTATTTTATAAATTCTCATTTGCAATACCTAACATTCTTTCAATCTTTTCATCATAATGCTTTTCAGGGCTAACCAATAATTAATATCTTTTATCTGTTTTTATTATTAAAGACTTAAAGAGAAGAGAGCCATTCATGTTTAATGTTTTAAACTTGATTAACTAAATCCCTTCATTTTTCTGTACAGGTCTGTATTATATAATGTAACTCCAGCAAGATAGAAAGGAAAAGACCCTTTATGTTTCTTTGCTCTGTTTTTAATCTGAAAATATTTTATCACTATTCAAAGTTTGAGTTACTTGGGAACAAAGTTTTGATTATAATTGACAGATTATATTTTCTTGAGATATGGTGGAAATAGGTAATGGAATGGGTGAATGTGGAAAACTATTGGTCAATTTCCAAAAAAGATGGTTTCCTTGAAAAAAGATACCTTTTAAAAAAAGTTTTTAAAACGACAAATTATTACAAGCTTTTAAAGACACTTAGATTGATTGTTGTTGTGTTACACACTTTAACAGTTAACTTCCAGTTCTTTCCTCAAGTCTTTATAGGGAGTGCAGATGAAATACTTGCTATTCCAGAGCCCTCATTTGGATAGCCTCAGTCTGGGTACTGACATATCCCTGGCTAAGACTTGGTTGGGAGGTCCTGGGTTGGGGAGGAGGTGGAGATCAGGACCGGATACACTTGATGTTGACACAGGGTAGCTGCTTGGTGGCTTTCCCTCTGTAAGTCAGGGCCCCATCACCCAGCCTAAGGTGGGCTAGGACTGGGATTAGTGTGGAATGTGCATGATTTCCTTAAGGAAATTGCCTGACTCTTGAATAAACACATTAAATACACCTGGTCAGGAATAAAGGGCATTTGTGTGCTTGATCAATTTTCTTCAGCCAGAATTTAGTGAGTGCCTTCCACGTCAACTGTGGAGAATCTGATGAAAGGTAAAACACCCAAGCAAGGAAAGGCGGCATTGAGGAAAAGGCCCTAGCCATGGGTCATCATGGCCCATTCAGTTCCCCTTTGTCCATCACATTAGTTTGTTACATTGTCAGCATATGTTTCCCTACATCCTAATATTTTTCAGTTTTCCAAAGCATAAGATACTGCAAGATTCAAGTCACAGTATTAACATAATTTTTTTGATTTTTATATGTTTTCTTGAAGCTTGTATAAGGGCTTCCTAAGCAGGATGCTCTGAAGAGCTCTGAGTGGCCCAGGGTCATGGATGAGTTATCACTGCGCTGCATGCTCTGTATCACTGTAGGGGGTGGGAGACTGAGACATTCTCAGTCACCAGAAATTTACAGCTTCATGGGGAGATATAGTTCGAATTATGCATATTCACTAGTTGTCTAGCATGGATTTCCTTCCTCTTGACTTCTAACCTCTCCCTGGCATCTTTTGGATCTCTTAAATTTGTAATACAAACAACATCTGTGCTGGTATTGTACTTGCCTGTGGATAAAGCTTTATCTTATTCATGATCTCAATTGATCCTTTCAGTATTTCACTGGCTATGAACTCTTTGGCCTCATTCACAAAAATCAGTTTGTAAACTCATCAGACACAACTTCTGCAAGTTAAGTTGCACCAAGATATACTGAACAAAACAAAACAAAACAAAAAATGCTTTTGTAGAAAAAGAGAGCTCTATTCTGTTGTGAAGCAGTAGTTGCATGGTAGTTGAATTTTGGCTACATGAGTTGAGCTTAGAAAACTTTGTCCATTTATAAACTGATCTGTAAAATGTTGGATCCATTATCCTTTAATTCTTCCTTCTTTGTTTTTCCCTTTTCAGAGACAAATGCATGATGGATTGGCTTACTCCAGCAGAAGGGGAAAAAAGCAAATGAAGAAAGTAAAAACATTGTCTCGCTTCCTGTTTAATTCATTACCTAAAACATTCCTTTTGATCATATGAATGTTTTTAAATTTTGTTACAAATATTTTCAATTTAAACTAAACAAGGGATAGTTGTAGGGTCAGAAAAAGGAGTTTATCGTTCAACATTTGGTCTTTTAAAAGATAATTCAATTTTGCTTCCCTTCAAAGTAAAGGAAAGATTTCAAATCTTTAAATTATTAGACTACTTGACTTTTGGGAATATAATAAAAGGATTATTTTTAGTTAAATTACTGGAACCATTCTTAATAATTTATGATAGCTACATCATTCATGATTTAAGATTGTGTTAATTAGAGAAAATTTTATTTCATTTTACTTTTCACTATTAACACATACTAATGTTTCAGTTTAGTTTTTGGCACTAATGACATCATAGCCATCTTTTTACATGCCAGATACGTAGTTATTATTTATATTTGAACTTATGAGCTTTAGAAAAACCACACTGTATGGATATATAAAACTTAAAGGAAAACATACTTTTTCCTGAAATCCATAGAAATGCATCCATTGTAGGATATTTGGAGGTCTTAGTAATTTTTATTTTATTTGATATGTGGTTATCAAAAATGCAAAGTGCTTTGTGACTATTCAAGGAGATACTTGAGAAAAAAACACATATTTTGTAAGACATGCATTTTAGAATAATTCTAGGAAAGTTTTAATTTGTTGATACATCCCTGAATTTTTTGTAATTACTAGATATAAGAATAATTACAGCATAAATTTATCTCCTTTTTAAGAAAAGTTATAGTTATCATTGGCTAGCCTCAGTCATATATTTCTTACTCAAGGTAAGATAATTATTTATAAAGGTGCTTGTATTTTGATAGATGGACAAATTAAATAGATTTTCAGACTGCACTTGAAATGAATAAATTCCATTTTGAAAAAGGTAAGTTTAAGTATTCATATGTTTGAAAATTTTTCAGTACAGAGAAAAGTAAAGTGTTAATTTCAATTTTAAAATGGTAAAATATTTTAAGTGCCATAAAATATATTTTGCAAATATTTAGTCATTGTTATAATAACCAAATTAACTGTCAGGGAACACGTTTGTTCAGGATTTTAAAATTGCTGACAAATAGGAAATTAGTAATCAAGTTTTGAACCTACTTTTTTTTTTTGTTTGTTTTTGAGAACACCAGGAAGCTATATAGATGCATTGCTTTTCCTCCAGGCTGATTTCTCATGGATGCCATCTATGTTTTCTTAACATTGTTATTAGCCAAAGAGTATTTTTAATGCACTATGATTTTGACCAGGGATTTGTTTAATAAGTTATGTTTTGGAAATTGTTTTGTGAGAAAACACACTATCTTTGATTTAATTTTTCCTGACACTGTGCCCACTGCGTGGTATTAAAAAAAAAAAAGTAATTGTAGTTTTGTCCTTTATAGCACAGGACAAATAAATGTCAAAATCAAATGGTGGTGTCCCCCAAGGGAAAACACACTTCAGTGATGAAATATTCTTCCTCACTTCCCATTGCTATTCCTCTGAACACCCAGGTGAAGCTGCCTCAGGACCTAATCAAATGCTGCTAATTTGCATATAATAAAAATCCTGCCATGAGATTTTAGAACGTAAGGAAGAAAAGCACATAGTCTCTTAAATGGTAAATTATGAAACTCCATGTACATATGCTCCAAATCAACAGTTTATAAACACTCAGAAGAGTTTGACCAAACCCAGCATAATATGAGCATCTGCTTATGTTGTTGATGTGTTAATTGTCAGTTTTATTCTCTGCTTAATAAAAATTCTTGAAAGTGGCACACTGCTATTTCCTATGTTCCTTGAAAATGCTGTGATATTGATAAAATGTCAGCCTCCTTCTTGGGAATGACGATAACAATCAACTTTGCAAAGCAATCATTAAGGTAGCTTTAAAAAGATAGCTGTATGAAGAATCAGTTTTTCCTGGGCTCTGTTTGTACTTACATTAGAACCATGTTTTTGTTTGTCCAAAATAAACAATTCACATAATGAATGTAAGGCTTTCTAATCAGAACTATCTCCACTCAAAAACTGAGAAAGAATATATATTTTAAGTCACCTGAATTATTTTTGGAATAAATTCCTTGAGCATTAGAGTAGATGCCTTTTTTTTTAATTTTTTTTTATTGGTTGTTCAAAACATTATAAAGCTCTTGACATATCATATTTCATACATTAGATTCAAGTTGGTTATGAACTCCCAATTTTACCCCAAATACAGATTGCAGAATCACATCGGTTACACATCCACATTTTTACATAATGCCCTATTAGTAACTGTTGTATTCTGCTGAGTAGATGCCTTTTATTTTTATTTTTTTTATTTTTATTTTTTTTAATTTTTTATTGTTGGTTGTTCAAAACATTACATATTTCTTGATATATTATATTTCACACTTTGAGTCAAGTGGGTTATGAACTCCCATTTTTACCCCATATACAGATTGCAGAATCACATCAGTTAAGATGCCTTTTTAAACAAGTATTTTGCATTTTTTTTAAATCTAGAGGGTGAAACTGAACCATTTTTAAAAAGTTGCAATTGCCATTTTATTCACAAATACAAGATATAAAAATTTCAGTTTCCTAGTACTAATATTATATATGAAAATTTGACAAATGTCTTCTAGGAATCATAGAAATTATCTAGGCATTTGAATTGCTCTTTTTTGTTTTGTTTTATGAAAAAAGACTTACTCCATCTCCACTGAAATTGAAATGTTCAACTGGTGAAGGAATATACTTGAATTCTGAGGTAATTTCACGTTGTTTGGACTACTAGAGAGAGATACTATTTATCATTGCACTTGGTATTGCAACACAGTAAGTATTATTACATTTCATGTAGCTGCGATTAAATATTGTTTTTAAGGACATATTACAGAGAGTGATTGTTTTCTTGGAGTCCATATGGTCAGAAAGAAGATGATTAGCAAAAACATGAGGGGCTGATATAAGACACAAATTTGCTGCCTATGTTAGAATTAGTGAAACTTCTTAGGGACACTTTGAATTTTTTTTTGTATTGGAGTTTCTGAATGTACAGTTGTTCTCTTCAGTTAATGATACCTATACGGTGGTAGAATAGTCTAATATTTAGAAATGGTTCATTGGACTTTCATGTAACAAAGTGGATGTTTGCAGAATGTTAGTGTTCTGCAGTTCAAAAACATCTTCTGAAAAGAAACAATTTTGCAGAATAAGATCCTGTGTGGATAAAAAAAACAAAACAAAACAAACAAACAAAAAACAATTACAACAACAAGAAAGAGTTTGCTCTGTTTTCCAATAGCAAGATAATAAACATTGTTGAATTATTTTTAATTTACTGTAATCATGAGAGAATTCTTTGCTAGTTACAAAACCCAGAATTTATATACGTGGGACATGAAGGTTTCTGCCTTAGAAGTATAAGGAGAGAATCAGGAGATAAAGAAGTATAGAATGCCAAAAGACATTAATTCTTAAATGAAAGATTCATAAGAAAAGACATGGCAGGACTTGCAGTCCACCAGAGCAACTGGAATCCCTGGTGGGCAGGGATCATGTCCAATTCATCGTTTTATCCTCAGAAGGTCCACAGGATCTATTAAACAGAGTAGGTCATCCGTCCACAAGGATAAATACATGAAACGAAGTATACATCAACTGATAAGGGTTTCTGATCTTTCTGAGGCTAAGCACCCATTTTTCATTGAAATAATTTATTTGACTACACATAGCATTGGGCACACTTGAAATTGAGGAGTTTTTATGATAATCCTACAGCCATCTCCTGAATGGAAACCTCTCCTCAGAAAATCAGAGGCCTGAATGCATCTATGTTTGAGCTTTAACCTGTTGGCAGGCATGACATTGCAGATGTAGGACTGAAGGGGCATTCTCAAAATTCCCAAGGCTTCTTTTTTTCCGAATGAAAAGATGGAGGACTGCCATTGACCTCAGGCTTGCTTTCTACCAAATGCTTTTATCTAGTGTCTGTAATGGTTTTTCTTCTATAGGCTGCAAATGGGCATCTCTTTTTCTATGCTTCTCTGACATGAAGAAAAAGTTTGGAATTCATAAACATGCTTATTACAGAGACCAAAATTTAGGCAGTGGCATTTACCTACAAGTTAAAAACCAAGAAGAATGAATAATTTTAGACGCATTTTAATGACCAAATGAATATAAATTCTTTTAAATAAATTTGTCATGCTTTCATTCAAATTTCATTTCTACTGTTATTTGGTTGAGATGATTTATTTTAAATATCAGTAATCTGCTTTAAAAAATATCTTGTGTTTACTTTTACTAATAGAATTCTGTGGAAAAACCTAGTGAAGTATGCTGACATGTTGCCTTTGTTATACAAGCACCTCCAGAGGACATTCTGTTGGTGCATAATTTTCACCATAGTTCAGACTTCTATTTTTACTCTATAGGTTAATAGAAGTGAAAATTTTTGGTGGAATTATCTCAAAATTCATGAAGGAAAATTTTTGGATCCTATCAGTGATTTAAGTTTTGTCCTTTTCATGAAATGACTTCAACTTTTTAGAATTACTTAAACGTTCCCTGGGCTGGGATTGTGGCTCAGCAGTGGAGCGCTTGCCTAGCACATGGGAGGCACTGGGTTCTATCCTCAGCACCACATAAAAATGAAGAAATAAAATAAAGTATTGAGTCCAACAACAAATTAAAAAAAATTAAAGATTTTATAATTTTAAAAAGCATGGTTTTACAGTCACTTCTGAGCAAACTCTCTCTTTGGTGTTTTCCTAAATATGTAGTACCCACAGGGGTGCACCTAACATTGCTACAAACAAACCAGGAAAGCAGAACTTCAAACATGCAAGACTTTGTTGTTGTTCAAGTCTCATAATATAGGCTTCTAAATTAATGTTTTCCATCAATATGTAGTTTGATGATTTCATCAACTGATGAATCAACTCTCAGCTCTTTAAATTGTTTAAACCCTGTTTCTTAATCTTCTTTAATGCTGTATTTTTTCCCAGAGAAATATTTATGTCTCACAATATTTATGCCAAATTTAATTCCAACCAAATTTTGTTTACACGCCAATTTCTTTTATTTCATCTAACCCTTGAGACACTTTTATGTACAATAAAACCTAAAGAAAATGTAGGTTTAAATAGGTCCACGAATATTTTTTCCATCATCTTTAGAGATAAGAATTTATTTTAAAGGGGAAAAAAAATGAAGGGCCTTATGTTAGTCATTACATTTTTTCTATTTGTATTGTTTAAAAAATGTATGTGATCACAAAAAAAGGCCTTCAATTAAAAAAAAATCAATTTTATTATTCCAATGGCATTTTGAATATACTTATATATTTGAATATGTATATGTATACATAGTTATTTGAGTATGTATATTTAAATTTTGTATATACAAACTTATTTTATTATGCTATCAGTGGTTCATATGAGAGGCCTTTGCTAAGTGAATCCCTTGCAATCATTTCACAGTTTTTTCTACTCTAAGAAGATTATGACCCATAAAATATAAAGAAGACATCATAGCAGTCAACATCAGTCAAATCACCACATCCTTCCTTGGTCAAAAGGATAGACTAGTAGGCTTGTGTTTCAGGGGAACAAATCGTACACCAAAAAGAAAAGAAAAAAAAATAAATTAAAAGCAGCATACTAGAAAGAATCTGGCTATAATAAAGGAAGATGGCTGCCAGAATTCCTTGACATTATGAAAGATAATTTTTATAATCTTTCGTGGCTTGTTTTTCCTCTCTGGGGAATAACCTTATTAATTCTTTGAAGCAGAGGAGCCCAATTCTGGTATTCAGAATGCAAAAGCATTTATAGCACTTTATTTTCGATTTCAGTCCTCATTTAAGAGGAGATCTAAGTTTTCTTTATTTAGTGACAGTTATGGCAAAGGCCACTTCTGTGTTTTAGGTGACTTCTTTTTCTGGGGTTATCACTCTGGCTGGGACAGACTCAAGTAGATACTGCTTAGGGGAACAAATAAAGAAGTCGGGTGACAATTGATTTTTGCCATGTGCACTGGCAATGCAGGAAAATGACCTTTTAATTCACTCATTATGTATTTCCTGTACTGCCTGCACCAAGTATTATGTTAGCTCATGGAGAAGTTAAAAAAGTGCCATCTGCCCCAAGGAACACCACCAAGGCTGTGGAGGTAGAGGCAAGCAATTGCATTCACATGGAAAATTTTAACAAAGATACACATGGCATTTGGTGGGAAAATAAAAGGAAACCTTCAACTTATTCCATCTTGGTATAATAATGAAGAGCAAAAATTAAAGATGAAGAAATAATTTGTGCCATTCAGGTCTCTTTCCAGGAAGGGGTTCTTGGCTCATTTGTAGAGGTTTTTGAATTGAAATTTGAATTTAACTGCTAAGGACACAACATTCCAAAGCATTCCTGAATTACATCAGGGACTCCTTTGGGCTAAAGCTTTCTTTATTACCACAGACTGGGAAAAATAGTAATAAACAATACCTTTGATATAAACATTTACATCCAGATTTCTAAAAGACTTTTAAAATGTTATTTTAGGAAAACAACCTTGAAAAGGACAAAGAATTGGTAAAGATGTTTCCTCAAAAGATATATATATATATATATATATATATATATATATATATATATATATATATATATATAGCAAAGAGTATATAGTCACACTAGGGTCTTGTNCAAAGAAGCAGATGGAAAAACGTGCCCATTTGATTCAAATGTATGATATGTCAAGATCATTGTACTGTCATGTGTAACTAATAAAAAAAAGTGGCCATAAAATGTAAAGAGATATAACAATGTCAAATAAACCCGCAATGGTATACCGTTATATGCCTACTAAAATGTCAAAAAGGAAAAAGACTGACCACACCAAGTGTTGGTGAGGACGTAGAGGAGCTCAATCTCTCTCTCGTTTCAAGGGAGGGGACCAGGGGGCACAAAATGTGGAGTGGCTTAACCCTTTGGAAAATAACTTGGTATCTTCTTTAAAAGTTAGCCATACATTGGGGTTGAGGATGTGGCTCAAGCTGTAGCGCGCTTGCCTGGCATGCGAGCGGCCCAGGTTCGATCCTCAGCACCACATACAAACAAAGATGTTGTGTCCACCGAAAACTAAAAAATAAATATTAAAAAAATTCTCTCTCTCTCTCTCTTTAGAAAAAAAAAAGTTAGCCATACATTTAGTGTACAATCCAGCTATTACATGCTTAATCAATTACTCAATGGAAATGAAAACACTTGTTGTACAAAGATTTATGCACAAATGCTCACTGCAGCTTTATTTAGCAACTCCATAGTGGGAAAACCCCAAATGTTCATCTGTAGTTGAGTGGGTTAGCAAACTGTGCTATGTCCATGCAATGGAATCCTATACATGGAAAAAAGTAATAAACTATTGATATGAGCTACACCATTAGTGCATCTCAAAATCATTATATGTGGTGAAAGAGGCCAGCCCAAAGATCCTACATAATATATGATTCCATTTATATAAAGTTCCAGGACATACAAACTAACATATAGGTTCAGAAAACTGATATCTGTGCAAAGCATTGTACTTATGCCATCTAAGAAATGTGTTTGTAAAATATTTTTGCTACATTTTGACACCTGGGACAGGGTAGATTCTGAAGGGAGGATGGGGAGAGGAGAATTGTAAGGGATATGAGGAAAATTTGGGGGAGATGAATACTTTCATTGTCTTGATTTTGATGATAGTTTTACCTATCTATATTTGTGTCCAAACTTATCAAATTGTGCCCCTTAGAAATATGCAGTGTATTGTACGTCAATTGAAATTCACTGAATCCATTTTTTTAATCTTACAAAATACAGTGTAATATTTTCGTTACATTGATTGATAGTGTATGAAAATCACAAATATATGAAAAGAATTTTGCAGGAAAAAATGAATATGTTCTTCTTCTCTGATCCTCTGTTTTTAGTCCAATTTGTCAATAGCATCGTATCATTGGTGAAAATTGTCAGATTTAGTGAAATGCATGAGGGCAAATCATAGATTAATATATTTCTTAAGGAGAGCCTCTATGGTCTTTGGCTGCCTGGGAAATCCATTTTTATGGAAGCTTTCACTGCATGCAATACATCAGAGATTAGAAGCCTTAGCTACCTTTTATTTAAAACATGTTTGCTTAAATTACAACAAGTTATTTTACGGCTAGACATATGAATGCCACGTGCTAAGTAAATTGTACATTATGTAGAAAGAATGTTTAAAAATACCCTGAAGTTGTAGAAATATGAGATGCACATAGAGAATGATAATTTAAGCAGTTTCAGTCATCTCACTGATGTTAAACTGAGCTTTCTGTAGTTCTCGCAGCAGAAGAGACATATGTCTTGAATGTATTTTAAATATACGCCAAAGCTAACCCTTTTAAGGGCATCATTGAATTGATAATTTCAAACAGTTTGTCAAACTTAGATATGTTCCAGAGAGGGAAGGGAAATCTTGAATGCATCATTTAGTATATTTTATAATGTCATTTTTTGAGGATTCATGTTTACTTTGACTGCCTGTCCCACTGTACCAAAACTATGAATAAATAAAGAAGAACACTTGGTTTCTGTGTCCTTTCACTACATAGCGTAGAACGAGTGTTAAAGCTAATATAGTTGGATGCAAGTCATATCCTCCGGTCACCACTTTGTTAATTTGATAATTGCTAAATACTGATCTTAATGAAGTTAACGTGCATGTTATCTATAACCATAAAACATTCCTGATTTAAAACAGTTCCACTGTAAATCAAGGAAAAATTGTATGGTCACACATATTAACATGTAAGGTGGTGAACAAATTTTGTTGAATTACATGATGCTGTCAGCTCTTTGCAGAAAACTCTAATTTTTTTTTATAAAAGGTCTTGATTTCCCAGTTCTTTACTTGAACAAGAAGATTTAATTTATCTGTTATTTTATGAAGCATTTTTATGTGTAGAAAAAGTGCTACTTGTTTGCACATGCTGGTTATGTGGCATTCTTACATGATTTCATGCTTTGCTGATGGAAAATTAGACCCTTGTGTATTATAAAAGAATAGAAGATAGCTATAGAATCAGGATGCAATTGCCTCAGGACATTCTGTTGACAGCTAGAAATATATACAGACAAAGCAATGTCACTGGATGCTAATGTGAACTATCCCCACTGATGAGTACTGTAAATCCCTCTAAAAGGAAAAGCCAAAACCCTCTTATTGGATTGGGGCTTTTACCTTTAAATTTTGAGTATGGAGGTAATTTCTACATTTTTGTACAATGAAACCATAATGAATATTTTATAATTACATTATGCCCATGAATTCATAAATAGAGTCCCAGGGACTGATATATCCAGATAAAGCTACATATAGAAACGAGACCATTCATTTCTGTTATTTATGTATTAGACTAATAATGTGGTGTCTCTCATGAATACCAAAGATGAATCACACATTTATTGAATTCGTTTGTACCACACAAGTCCCAACATAATAATTTCCTTGTCTGTTAGAAATGTTCAGTTTTCTGCAGTGTGAAATTGAATGAGAGGTATACTGTAATTTAACTAACAATAACATGTACCAGTAATCATATCCCTAATATGACCTTATAAGAAACTCTAGCAAGGGTTGTCAAACAGTCTTAAAAGATGCAATGTGGCTGTTGGTCTTTTTAACCCTCTAAGTCATCTTTAATAACCATCACAAATCCTCCACAGAGCAGGTCTCAGTGCAGAGGTGAGGCTCTGAGGCCAGGAGGCCAAATTATGAAAGGATTACCTTGCTTCATTCCAATGTGAAACTCTTTACCTTACATTTCAGAAAGCATCTTTTTGCTTATCAATAGATGGTGGGGATAAATTGAGGTTGACTGCTTTTGTCCTACTTCGAGGCCTGTGACACTTAATAACTTGTGGCTGAACTATTGAAGTAAGGCGAAATGCACAATAGTCAAGTGCATAGGTCTTTGGTGATGTGAGCATTCTTGGTGGGTTTGGCACCTGGAGCTATTTTCCATTACAATGCAGCTGTAAGATGAGTGGAAACATTTTCTTTAACCAAACAACCGTGCAGGCAGGCTGTGTGTAGTGTTCCTTGAAAAGAGTCTGGGAAAAAAAAAAAAAAAAACAAGGCCCTTCCTGGTTTCTTTTAATTGTCACACTCTGAAATGAACTGTAAGTGAAACCTGGTAAGTAGAAATGTCAGGACTATTTGGTTTTCCTGCAGCAACTGCTTCTTGGTAGTCAGTATCAAAATGCAGTATTCTGCCCAGTTTAAGAATCGACTGAAAAGAATAGAGAACAGTCCTTGAAAATCATGGCAATTATTCACAGCAAAGAAAGACGCTGGCCTAGAAATCCTGATGCCAGTGAATAGTTTTGGAATTTTTGTTTGGGGTATGGGTAAAACAGGTGAGCCAGGAGTAGCCCTTCATAAGAAAAATCCTTTGTTGCTGTCCTGGGCTGACCCCCACTTTATAAGCCTGCCATTGACACCCGCAGGAGCACAAACTGAGCAAAACGAACAATGAACCAGAAAACCTCCTGGGATAGAAGATCAGAGACCCCAGGGAGCATTATTCCCCATTTTAAATCAAATGATATACTAAAATAGAATAAGGCCTAAATGTACAAAGCAAGCTCAGTGTGACACACCAGTGTATGGAGAAGTAAATAAGGTTTACATGAATTTGCTTCTATTTCAAATAAATAGCCTTTTCCAGGTCAATTCAACAAACAATCTACAGTGCTAAAATGGGGGAACAATTGTACTAGCAAGTAAATGACTTAATACACAAGGATGCTGGAAGAAATCAGGCTCATTAGCAGTCAGGTAGAATGATTCTACCTGTACAAATTTCTCAAGACAGAAGTAATGTATTTGCTAACAAAAATGAAGGGAAAATGAAAGAAGATTATCCCCAAGGTTCAGCAGTATTATTGTTTTTAACTGGAAGGACAGATAAGCAAGCCCAGCTGAAGACTTAACTCAAGACTTCTTCAAGCTGAGCCTCTTTTCCATGATGACTGTCATGACCATCCAGGTCTTCTCACCTCACAGAAGTATCATCACAATTATTATTCCCAAATGTTATCCTGCTTTTACTTGAGCTCCCCAACCCTCATCCTAATTTGTTGTATTATTCCCACTGAATTTTCTTAAAATAGCATGTTATTATGTCAACCTTGTTAAAAGCATTCCCATTACCTTCAGGCTAAAATAAAATCACCTACTCTAGAGGTTCAAAACCCTCCACAATCAAGTACAATGTTCCCATTAAAAACTCTTTTCTTTCTTATACTGCTTTGCTCACTGGAGCTCAAAGCATTATTCTTGCTTTCAAGCTTTTGATTAAGCCATACTGTCTTCAAATTGCCTTCTGTCTTCCTTGCCTTAAACAAACTATACTCCATTTATTCAACAAAATATATTTAGTACCTGCTGAGTGTTAGGCTGTGCTAGGCAATGAGTGTAGAGCAAGATGGTCCCTCCCCTCAAAGAGTTTGTCTCTCCTAGTGAATAACTTAGGAGGACAGTAGATGTACTACTACAAATTTAATAAGAGATATGATAAATACTGTGAAGGAAATAAAGGAGTGATGTTATGGTGAGTGGTTGGGTTGCAGAGATTGGGTAATCAAGGAGGACCTCATTGAGAAAGTGTCATTTGAATTGAAGACGGATTGCAAGAAGAGCCAACCACTCAGGGACCTCAGTTTTTCAAGAGTAACAAATATACATGCCCTTAGACAGGAAACAATCTGGCATTTTCATGGAAAGAAGAGAAGGCAATGAAACCAAGGAGGAATGAGTTGAACTATGGAGAACTCTTGGTTTTCTGTATCAAGCATCAGAAACTAACCCTGACTCTATATATTCTGTCATGTGACTAATTAACTCATATTTTGTTATCTTTTTAACTATCAACTAGATTTGGGGTTTATTAAATGTAAAAAATAAAGTTATATCATGAACAACAGTGCAGTCTCACAGGATCTTCAATTGTGTTATGCACAGAATAGGTTTATAAAAATAGTAAGCAGGTTAACTCTCCCCAAATTGACATACAGGTTTAAATGTAATTCATATCAAAATTCAAGCAAGTTTTTTTTTAATAGATATAAAATGATTATTATGAAGTTTATGTGGAAGAGCAAAATAAATAGAATAGCTAAAATAAAAAAGAGAGCAAGAGGAATTAATTTCAAGATTTATATATCTATGTAATCAAAATGCTATGACATTGGCATAAGAATGGATATGTGTGTCCATTGAATAAAACACAGAATCCAGGAGAGCCCCACACAAGTTTGGACAATACACTTTTTTGACAGAGGTAAAAAAGAAATGAAATGTATGAAGGTGGTCTTTTCAAGGAATGGTGCTAGAACAATTAGACATACTAGGGTGAAAATAAGTAAATAATCTGCAATCTAACCCTAATATCTTATGTAAAAATAAGGACTTCAAAGTGGATGCATAGAACCACACAACTTTTAGGAGAAAATAGAAAATAGTCTTTGGATCTAGGACTAAGCAAAACTTTAAAAGCCCATAAAATGAAAGTTTGATATGTTGCACTTTATCAAAACCTAAAACCTTTGCTCTAAAGAATTTTTTTAAAAAAAGATTTTAAATTTGTTTTTATACATAAAAACAAAATACATAGTCGAATGCATTTTGACATATTATACTTACATGGAGTATAACTCCCTATCCTTGTGGTTGTACATGATGTGGAGTTACACTGATCGTGTATTCATATATAAACATAGGAAAATTGTGTCTGACTCATTCTACTATCTTTCCTATTCCCTAACCCCCTCCTTTCCCTTCATTCCCCTTTGTCTAATCCAATGTACTTCTAGTCTTCCCTCACTCACATTACTGTGTGTTAGGATCTGAATATCAGAGAGAACATTTGGCCTTTATTTTGGGGGGATTGGCTTATTTTACCTACCATGATAGTCTTTAGTTCTACCCACTTACTAGCAAATACAATGATTTCATTCTTCTTTATTCTAAGTAATATTGCCATATATATACATGATATATATATATATATCTCATGTTTTCTTTATCCATTTATCTGTTGAAGGGCATCTAGGTTGTTTCCATAGCTTAGCAGTTGTGAGTTGAGCTGCTGTAAACATCCATGTGGCCACATCACTAAAGTATGCTGATTTAAAGTCCTTTGGTATATAGAGAAGAGTGGGAAAACTGGGTCAAATGGTGGTTCCATTCTAGGTTTTCTGAGGAATCTCCATACTGCTTTCCGGAGTGGTTGCACCAATTTGCAGCCCCACCAGCAATGTATGAATGTACCTTTTCCCTCACATCCTCAGCAACATTTATTGTTACTTGTATTATTTTTATTTTTTTGTGGTATAGGGGATTGAACTAAGGGACTCTTGACCACTGAGCCAAATCCCCAGCCCTATTTTTTTTTTTTTATAGATTTTTAGAGATAGTGTCTGAGTTACTTGGCACTTCACTGTTGCTGAGACTGGTTTTGAACTTGTGATCCTCCTATCTCAGCCTCTCAAGCTGTTGGGCTTACAGGCATGGGCCACCATGCCCATTTACTTGTATTCTTTGATAATTGCCATTGTCACTGGGGTGAGATGAAGTTTCAGTGTAGTTTTAATTTGCATTTCTCTAATTGCTAGAGATGCTGAACATTTTTTCATCTATTTGTTAAATACTTGTCATTCTTCTGTGAAGTATCTGTTCAGTTCCTTCACCCTTTTATTAATTAGGTTATTTGTTTTTTGTTGTTAAGTTTTTTGAGTTCTTTATATGTCCTAGAGATTAATACTCTACCTGAGGTGCAGGTGGCATAGATTTTCTCCCATCTGTAGTCTTCTTTCTTCACATTCTTGGTTGTTTCCTTTGATGTGAAGAAATTTTTTAAAAGGCATGTGATAAAAACCATCAAATGCATGAATGCCACAGTTTCAGGAGTAAGGATATAAAATAAGGATGAAGTACGTTAAACATGTCTTAATTGATGTATTCACAATGTCTGTTTTATCTGTTTATACTGAGGAAGTAATAACAGGCTTGCAATTTGCCCTCAGTGTTCAGCTAATTACTATTTGTCTTTGACTTAGAAGATGGAGGAGTGGTAGCTTCTGTGATTCTGTACAGCAAGTGTAGACTAGAATAGTTCTCTTGTACACCATTGTCATTCTTATTGAAGAAATTCTAGCATTACTGTACACAGTAATTCAAAGCCACAATTCAAATGGTGAACTCTTTAGTGAGAAGGCCTATCTTTCTCTAAGCAAGGAAATGAATTTTTAACTTAACTAGACTAGCCAGATAATATTGAATTTGGTCTTGGGTCTAGAAATTATTTAATATGGCATTGTTAACCATCTATATAGTGCTTGCAGTATCTTAGCAAATGTGACTACTTCAAAATTCTTGGCCACCATTTTCTCATTCTATGGTCAATTCTTTTCAACTTATACAGGATCTTACAAGATTGTCACAAATTAATGAATAAAAATGTTTAAAATTTATCATATTCAATAAGTTTTTGCAGGGTAAATATTAGGCATAGGTATGTTTGCAAGACTATCCAACACTTACATTAAATCTATGGGATACCAAAATGAGAAATACCTTAACAAATAGAAAATGTGACAGGTGCTATAACTAGCAAAACTATGTTAATGAAATACTAGTGGGTATTATTTAAGTTAAAAGAATTCCCATTAGTATTCTAGAGAGAGGAGGCTCCAAATAATAGAAAAAAATGACAGGAAAAATATGTGGATAAATAAATTTTAATGAATTTTAATGACATAAAACAAAAATAATAATGTTTTAATTGAATGAAGAATTAAAATTCAAAACAAACATCTAGAAGCCAGGAACGGGTCAAGATAAATTTTCTAACACTTTTATTTGTTTGGGAAGAGATGGAAAAACTGATTCATTTTAGCTCTTGATAATTAAAGAATATGTATAAAAACCTCCTGGGTAAATAGGGAATGATAAAAGTATATGTAGTTAGCAAACTAATAGAAGACACAATTAAAACAATAAAAAATATCAAATTGTCAGTTAAAGAGAAAAAAAGAGGAGGAGAGAGAATAAAGAGAAAATGAAAATCATACAAATATAGATTTATATAAAATATAAATAATGGCATTAAATATAATATGGCTAACTGGTTCAATGAAGAGACCAACAGATTAAGTTAAAATTCAAAATAAAACAAATACAAATACAGATGAGTTATAAGAGATGCCCTTAAAATGACACATAAGTGTTGAAATTAAAATTATGGAAAACATATCATGTAAGCAAAATTAGAAGGAAGCTCATGTCTCTCTTATCAGACAGACTTTTAAGAATGTCATGACATATGATTTGCCCAGACTGAGTCAGGAGGATACTCACAACTTAAACAGACCAATAACAATAGATGAAATAGAAGAAGCAATCAAAAGACTTCCAACCAAGAAAAGCCCAGGACCGGATGGGTATACAGCGGAGTTTTACAAAACCTTTAAGGAAGAATTAATACCAATACTTTTCAAGTTATTTCAGGAAATAGAAAAAGAAGGAGCTCTGCCAAATTCATTCTATGAGGCCAACATCACCCTGATTCCGAAACCAGA